>NW_024609817.1:555000-762500 GCF_018296145.1 Oncorhynchus tshawytscha
AAGTTGTGGTAAAATAGCTTAAGGACAACAAAGTCATGGTATTGGAGTGGCCATCACAAAGCCCTGACCTCAATCCTATTGAAAATTTGTGGTCAGAACTGAAAAAGCATGTGCGAGCAAGGAGGCCTACAAACCTGACACAGTTACTAATTGAGTGTATGTAAACTTCTGACCCACTGGGAATGTGATGAAAGAAATAAAAGCTGAAATAAATAATTCCCTCTACTATTATTCTGACATTTCACATTCTTAAAATAAAGTGGTGATCCTAACTGACATAAAACAGGGAATTTCTAGTATTATTAAATGTCAGGAATTGTGAAAAACTGAGTTTAAATGTACTTGGCTAAGGTGTAAGTAAATTTCAGACTTCAACTTTACATTCACCATGTCATTGGATTTGGGATAAAAGTTGGGTGAAAAAAAGGCGAAATGCCCTTACGGTGATGATTTGGGGTAAAATGACGTGGAAACAACCTTGATTCAACCAGTAATTGCCCAGTGGAAACACACCTGAATCAACCTATCATTGAGTGTTTAAGTGGTTGAGTCAGGTTCCTGCAGGGGTGCAGGTTTTTGTTTCAGCTCAATACAAAAAAACCTGATTCAACTTCTCAACTCACCATCAAGTGTTTGAGTTGTTGGATCGGCTGTGTTGGTACTGGGCTGAAACACAGACCTACAATAGGCTGGAAGGGTCTCCAGTAGAGGTCGACCTCTAGTCTCCAGGACCAAGGTGGAAGAACAGTTGTCTTCTTGTAACCAATAGGTGCTGAAATAAAGACCCTCTCTATTGAGCTAACATGATCGTCTTGTTTCTAGAAAATCGATGTCACCAACAAATCAGTGTTGGACCTCTTGACCAAAACAACAGAATACCTACAACCTAACCCAGGTGAGACAACACTTTACAGAATATTGACTAATGTTCAGAGTTGGTGAAGATGATATCTTTGAAGTTAGTGAAATAATGCAGAAGTTAAAGAACTTTACTATGTAGGTGAATGGTTAGGATGGATGGAAGGGGTGGATGGATGGATGGATGGATGGAAGTGATGAATGAATGGATGGATGGATGAAAGGGATGAATGGATGGATGGATGGATGAAGGGGTGGATGGATGGATCAGGTGGATGGATGGATGGATGGATGGAAGGGGATGGATGGATGGATGGATGGATGGATGGATGGAAGGAAGGGGTGGATGGATGGATGGATGGGTTGGATGGATGGAAGGGGTGGATGGATGGATGGAAGGGGGGTGGATGGATGGATGGATGGATGGATGGATGGATGGATGGGAAGGGGTGGTTGGATGGATGGAAGGGGTGGTTGGATGGATGGATGGGGTGGATGGATGGATGGATGAAGGGATGGATGGATGGGGTGGACGGATGGATGGATGGATGGATGAAGGGATGGATGGATGGATGGAGGGGGTGGATGGATGGATGGATGGATGGAAGAGGGATGGATGGAAGGGTTGGATGGATGGATGGGTGGATGGAAGAGGTGGATGGATGGATGGAAGGGGTGGATGGATGGATGGAAGGGTTGGATGGATGGAAGAGGTGTATGGATGGAAGGGGTGGATGGATGGATGGATGGATGGAAGAGGTGGATGGATGGATGGATGGATGGAAGGGGTGGTTGGATGGATGGATGGGGTGGACAGATGGATGGATGGATGAAGGGATGATGGAAGGATGGGGTGTACGGATGGATGGATGGATGGATGGATGGATGAAAGCAAGTCAGCAGTGTGATGCAGGGTGATATGCTGCTGGTGACAAATAAAACAAACACAAATAAAAAGTGATCACTCCATGTGTTTTGCTGTAGCTTCCAGAGCCAAGTTGGGGATGTTAAACACAGTGTCGAAGATGAGAGGACAGGTGAAGACCACAGGATATCCACAGACCGAGGGCCTACTGGGGGACTGTATGATGCGCTATGGACATGATCTGGGAGACCAGTCCTCCTTTGGTATGAATCACACACACACACGTTCAGCACACATACGTGCACACACACACACACACAGACACACACGCTGTGCTATGTGAGGGCTGTGAGGAGCACGAGAGGAAGCCTTTGAACAGCTTCTCATCCTAACCTGACTGTGCACACGCCCACCAACCCACCCACGCTCGCTCGCACACACACACACACACACACACACACACACACACACACACACACACACACACACACACACCCTGTGTGCAGCCAGCTAGTCTGTACTGTGTTTCCGCCTGTGAAAACCTGTGGCTTTGTTGAGCTGCTTCCCGTCTCAACTCTGACACCTGGTGGCTACAAATGTACTTACTCTGAACATGGGTTTTCATAATATCATTAGTATAGGCCCAGTTTCCCAGACACAAATTAAGGGTAGTTCTAGACTAAAGCCCATGTTCCCATCTTAGTGAGAGATTAAGGCCAGGACTCAATGGAAGGTGTGCTATAGAGCAGTACACTTGACAGCAGACAATGCGCCTTTTAAAATAAATTCGGAGATCACATTCATAATGAATGCTGCGAATGTTGGTTCAAGCATGAATAACCTTCAACAGTGTGCTGCTCTGTGAATGAATCCCAGCCTCTGTGTCTTGAAAACCAGACCTTAATATTCAGTATAAACTTCAAACAGGTGTTACATTATCCAGTTATCAACTATCTAGAAACCAAATCATTATTTCTCAGGGATCTCGATTTTAACTTTGCAATTCCATTTAATAATGCACACTGATATGGAATTCTATATAGAATTGCTAGATAGTTAATTAATTGATCCTGCATCACCTTCTTGCTGTAAGTTGTTAGCGACACATGAATTCAGTGAAAGTGGCCCATGCGGGAATCAAACCCTCAACCCTGGTGTTTGCTAGCACCTTACTCTCAAACCCACTCACCGTCAGAACCACCATGTTTCTGTTTCACATGTTTCGCTCGTATCTGACAGCAGGGTCGTATTATGTTAAACCGTAGAAAAAGGTTTTGCAACAGAAAATGAAAACAAGTGTTTCTTATTGGACAAGTTCGGGTAGGTCCCTCCCAGTTTTGGCCTGTTTTCTTCTGTTTGGTACCTTGTGAATACGACCCAGGTGTTTTTTTTCTGCAGGCGGTGCGTTGGTGGACATCGGTGAGGCCATGAGGCAGATGGCCGACGTGAAAGACTCTCTGGACATCAGTGTCAAACAAAACTTTATTGACCCACTCCAGAACTTACAGGACAAAGACCTCAAGGAGATCACGGTCAGTGGTATATTACATCTCAGTTTCTATTAGCTTTCAGAACTCCATGTGTGCATCACAAATGGCACCCTATTCCCTTTATAGTGCACTACTTTTGACCAGGGCCCATATGGGATGTGCATAAAAGTTGTATACTTGCAATTTTGTAAAATTGTATTTTGCAATGTTTAATTTGTATTAGTTATTTTAAATGTTTCTTGAAGGTTTTGAGGAGGGCCGTCGTCAATTCCTCCTGGGAAGAGCCTCTGTACTGCCCCATATTGCCCCTTGTCAATGATCTCTCCTGATTGTTTTGTGTGCAGCACCACCTGAAGAAGCTGGAGGGGAGGCGGTTGGACTTTGACTATAAGAAGAAGCGTCAGGGGAAGGTGTCTGACGAGGAGATCCGTCAGGCGGTTGAGAAGTTTGAGGAGAGCAAAGAGCTGGCCGAGAGGAGCATGTTCAACTTCCTGGAGAACGATGTGAGTGAATAGTAGAGGCATACGCTACCTGTTGTAACGGTTCTCGCTCTCTCGTTCTCTCTCTCTCTGAAAAAGAGTGCCACCATGTGGTGGTCTGCAATAGAGGTGTCTGTTTCCATTATAGGTGAACTGTCCAAGCACCCCGGTTAGAGGATGGAGATGACCAGTAGGAGGCAGGGATACAATTCACACATTTCCATACACCAAACAGACACACACACACACACACACACACACACACACACACACACACACACACACACACACACACACACACACACAGCAAAGAGGAAGAGGAATAGAATCGTTGAAAGTGGTTTTGTGGTCAGTGACGCACAAACACACGATTGGGAAGTCCAGGCTTGTAGGAAGGGTCCAGGGTGAGTTGTATTGAGGTGGCAGGTAGCCTAGTGGTTTGAGCATTGGGCCAGTAACCAAAAGGTTACAGGATCGAATCCCTGAGCTGACAAGGTAAAAATCTGTTGTTCTGCCCCTGAACAAGGCTGTTAACCCATTGTTCCCTGGTAGGCCGTTCTTAACTGACTTGCCTAGTTAAATAAAGGTAAATATATATATATATATATATAAACATTAAGGTGGTGCAGAGTTCTTGTCCTTGTAGGAAGGGGTGAGTTGTGTTGAGGTGGTGCAGAGTTCTTGTCCTTGTAGGAAGGGCCCAGTGGTGAGTTGTGTTGAGGTGGTGCAGAGTTCTTGTTCTTGTCCTTGTAGGAAGGGGTGAGTTTAGGTGGTGCAGAGTTCTTGTCCTTGTAGGAAGGGTGAGTTGAGGTTGTGCAGAGTTCTTGTCCTTGTAGGAAGGGCCCAGTGGTCAGTTGTGTTGAGGTGGTGCAGAGTTCTTGTGTAGGAGGGGTGCAGAGTTTGTGTAGGAAGGTGGTGCAGAGTTCTTGTCCTTGTAGGAAGGGGTGAGTTGTGTTGAGGTGGTGCAGAGTTCTTGTCCTTGTAGGAAGGGCCCAGTGGTCAGTTGTGTTGAGGTGGTGCAGAGTTCTTGTCCTTGTAGGAAGGGGTGAGTTGGGTTGAGGTGGTGCAGAGTTCTTGTCCTTGTAGGAAGGGGTGAGTTGTGTTGAGGTGGTGCAGACTTCTTGTCCTTGTAGGAAGGGCCCAGTGTTGAGTTGTGTTGAGGTGGTGCAGAGTTCTTCTGACCTGTTGTCTCTCTGCACCTCCTGTGTCCAACTAAAGCACAGGCTTGAATAGGTCTGTTACCTCACCAGATAGGACCTGTGATTGGCTGACCAGGTCATCTGACTGTGTTCCCTGGCAACCTGGTCCCTAACAGGCCTGAGGCTGAGGTGGGGGATGGTAGCCTCTGCTGCAGCTGAAAAGTCACAGAGTTTATCTCTATGTCCGAACCAGAGAGAGGGTACAGTGAGGGTTTCATGATTAAAAGTTATAGGGTTTTGTAAACACGTTCTCTCTGTGACACTCGCTGGAGCTCTGAGGCCTAAACACCCTGCTAGCAGAATCAATCAAGCAGTGTGGTGCCAAGACAGCTTCTCCCTCAATGTCAGCAAGACAAAGGAGCTGGTCGTGGACTACAGGAAACAGAGAGCCGAGCACGCCCCCATTCACATTGACGGTGCTGTAGTGGAGCAGGTTGAGAGCTTCAAGTTCCTCGGTGTCCTCATCGCTAAGGATCTATCATGGTCCAAACACACCTCCTCAGGAGGCTGAAAATATTAGGCATGGGCCCTCAGATCCTCAAAACGTTTTACAGCTGCACCATTGAGAGCATCTTGACTGGCTGCATCACCACTTGGTATGGCAACAGCTTGGCATCCAACTGCAAGGTACCACAGAGGATAGTGCGGACGGCCCAGTACATCACTGGCGCCGTGCTCCCTGCCATCCAGGACCTCTATACCAGGCGATGTCAGAGGAAGGCCAACATTTTTTCAAAGACTCCAACCATCCAAGTCATATGCTGTTCTCTCTGTTACTGCATGTCAAGTGGTACCGATGTACCAAGTCTGGAACCAACAGGACCCTGAACAGCTTCTACCCTCAAGCCGTAAAATGATAAGTAGTTAGTTAAATAGTTCACCAAATAGCGTTGACCCTTTTTGCACTAACTTTTTTGACTCATCACATATGCTGCTGCTACTGTTTATTATCTGTCCCTTTATAGTTATATGTACCTATCTACCTCCATACCTATTACCCCTGCACATCAACCCAGTACTGGTACCCCTTGTATATAGCCAAGTTATTACCTCATACCCCTGCACATCAACCTAGTACTGGTACCCCTTGTATATAGCCAAGTTATTACCTCATACCCCTGCACATCAACCTAGTACTGGTACCCCTTGTATATAGCCAAGTTATTACCTCATACCCCTGCACATCAACCTAGTACTGGTACCCCTTGTATATAGCCAAGTTATTACCTCATACCCCTGCACATCAACCTAGTACTGGTACCCCTTGTATATAGCCAAGTTATTACCTCATACCCCTGCACATCAACCTAGTACTGGTACCCTTGTATATAGCCAAGTTATTACCTCATACCCCTGCACATCAACTCAGTACTGGTACCCCTTGTACTGGTACTGGTAGTTATTACCCATACCCCTGCACATCAATAGTACTGGTACCCTTGTATATAGCCAAGTTATTACCTCATACCCCTGCACATCAACCTAGTACTGGTACCCCTTGTATTAGCCATAGTTATTACCTCATACCCCTGCACATCAACTCAGTACTGGTACTGGTTATTACCTCATTGCACATCAAACTCAGTACTGGTACCTCTTGGATATAGCCAAGTTATTACCCCTCATACCCTGCACATCAACCTAGTACTGGTACCCCTTGTATATAGCCAAGTTATTACCTCATACCCCTGCACATCAACCTAGTACTGGTACCTCTTGTATATAGCCAAGTTATTACCTCATACCCCTGCACATCCTCAGTACTGGTACCCTAGCCAAGTTATTACACCCCTCACATCAACTCAGTACTGGTACCCTTGTATATAGCCAAGTTATTACCTCATACCCCTGCACATCAACCTAGTACTGGTACCCTTGTATATAGCCAAGTTATTACCTCATACCCCTGCACATCAACCTAGTACTGGTACCCCTTGTATATAGCCAAGTTATTACCTCATACCCCTGCACATCAACCTCAGTACTGGTACCCCTTGTATATGTACCTCATACCCCTGCATCAAACTCAGTACTGGTACCCTAGCCAAGTTATTACCTCCCCTGCACATCAACTCAGTACTGGTACCCTTGTATATAGCCAAGCACATCAACTCAGTATTACCTTATTACCCATACCCCTGCACATCAACTCAGTACTGGTACCCCTGCACATCAACTCAGTAGTACTGGTACCCCCTGCACATTGTATATAGCCAAGTTATTACCTCATACCCCTGCACATCAACCAGTACTGGTACCCCTTGTATATAGCCAAGTTATTACCTCATACCCCTGCACATCAACCTAGTACTGGTACCCTTGTATATAGCCAAGTTATTACCTCATACCCCTGCACATCAACCTAGTACTGGTACCCTTGTATATAGCCAAGTTATTACCTCATACCCCTGCACATCAACTCAGTACTGGTACCTCTTGTATATAGCCATACCCCTGCACATCAACTCAGTACCTATAGCCATACCCCTGCACATCAACTCAGTACTGGTACCTCTTGTATATAGCCAAGTTATTACCTCATACCCCTGCACATCAACTCAGTACTGGTACCTCTTGTATATAGCCAAGTTATTACCCCTGCACATCCAGTACTGGTCTTGTATATAGCCAAGTTATTACCTCATACCCCTGCACATCAACTCAGTACCTCATTACCCCCTGCACATCAACTCAGTACTGGTACCTCTTGTATATAGCCATACCCCTGTTATTACCTCATACCCCTGCACATCAACTCAGTACTGGTACCTCTTGTATATAGCCAAGTTATTATTACCTCATACCCCTGCACATCATACCCCTGCTTCATCAACTCTCTTGTATATAGTACTCAGTACTGGCACATCAACTAGTACTGGTACTGGTACCTCTTGTATGTAGCCTACCTTGTATATAGCCAAGTTATTACCTCATACCCCTGCACATCAACTCAGTACTGGTACCTCTTGTATGTAGCCAAGTTATTACCTCATACCCCTGCACATCAACTCAGTACTGGTACCTCTTGTATGTAGCCAAGTTATTACCTCATACCCCTGCACATCAACTCAGTACTGGTACCTCTTGTATATAGCCAAGTTATTACCTCATACCCCTGCACATCAACTCAGTACTGGTACCTCTTGTATATAGCCAAGTTATTACCTCATACCCCTGCACATCAACTCAGTACTGGTACCTCTTGTATATAAGTAAGTTATCATCAACTCAGTACTGGTAGCTTTTGTCTATAAGTTACAAGTTATAGTTACTCATTATGTATCTATTATTACTTTTATTATTACTTGTTTTACTTTTCTATTATTTCTCTATTTTCTTTCCCATCAGAAAGCATTTCACTGTTAGTCCACACCTGTTGGTTACAAAGCATGAAAAAATACAACAGGATTTTAATCAGAACCAGTTGTCTATCCCGTATTGACAACAACAGTTGTCACAAAGTGCAGCACTTTACAGCACAATCGCAATGTCAATCTTACCAAGAAATAGTTCACTACATGTTCTTCATACAAGATAAAGTGCTTGATAAGATGGATAATATTCTTGTGTTGTGTGTTTGGTAGGTGGAGCAGGTGAGTCAGCTGTCAGCGTTGGTTGAAGCGGCGTTAGACTACCACCGTCAGTCCTTGGAGATCCTAGAAGACCTCAACACCCAACTACAAAACAGGCAACTAACTAACTACAGCTATCACACTCCACAGTCCCTAAACAGCCTGCCTCCTCGTCTCCTTCCTTTATTCTGCACTGATGTGAAAGAGCTGGACACGTGAAAGCAACTTCCTAGTGAGCATCCGCCATTTTGCTTTCACCTTTTCAGTTTTCAATTCAGTAATTCTGATTCAAGTTGAAATTCACTGCCTGAATTAAAAAATCATCCTCAGTTCATATTCTAATTGCACTAAATTGCAAACCAAATTGAAGGAAAACCAACCAATTGAAGGAAAACCAACCAGTTGAAGGAAACAGGACAAGGACAGGAGGAAACCACTTTAGACTATGCAGCCAGTAATGTACACATGTTGTTGGGCCACAGTGGATAACATCATAATGCCTCTCACAGGGTATCCTCAACCAGTAATGTACACATGTTGTTGGGCCACAGTGGATAACATCATAATGCCTCCCATGTTGTTGGGCCACAGGGTAAACCAGTAATGTACACATGTTGTTGGGCCACAGTGGATAACATCATAATGCCTCCACAGGGCCAGTAATGTACACATGTTGTTGGGCCACAGTGGATAACATCATAATGCCTCTCACAGGGTATCCTCAGCCAGTAATGTACACATGTTGTTGGGCCACAGTGGATAACATCATAATGCCTCTCACAGGGTATCCTCAACCAGTAATGTACACATGTTGTTGGGCCACAGTGGATAACATCATAATGCCTCTCACAGGGTATCCTCAACCAGTAATGTACACATGTTGTTGGGCCACAGTGGATAACATCATAATGCCTCCCACAGGGTATCCTCAGCCAGCAGTCGACCGAAGAGAGAATTTAAACCAAAGTCCATCATGAGCAGCATTGAGACCATAGACAACACTCAACACAATGGATCATATAGCTCCTCACTCAAGTCCTCAGGTACTGTACTGTATGGTAGTGTGTGTGTGTGTGTGTGTGTGTGTGTGTGTGTGTGTGTGTGTGTGTGTGTGTGTGTGTGTGTGTGTGTGTGTGTGTGTGTGTGTGTGTGTGTGTGTGTGTGTGTGTGTATCAATTCTGCTCATATTTGTTTTGATCAGCCCCATCAGTTTGTCCATGTTATCCTTTCACCCATTGTTATTTTTCCCAAGTCATAAGTCATGTTATATGTGTCTGTGGTTCTTTGCAGACATCCAGATCAACCACACAGTAAATGGAAATGGGAAAAGTAGGTATACTTGGACTGATCACATCAAACAGGTGTCGCACCCATACATAGTCTTAAAAATGACTTATTCTGCCTCTCTAGAGATAATCTGAGACAAATCAAAACTCCTGTGAAGTCATGATCATTTTTAGCAGCCAAATAATAACTTGCAAGTTCTCTGGCTCCATCAATGTGACTTTAAAAAAGCAGTTTTCTGCCCTCATGTGGTTAGAGGGTGTAACAACCTCCATGAAAATTGCTCTGGGTTAAACCATTAGTGGGAGAAATGCAAAACTGCCCCAGGATCAGCGTCTAAGGTCAACTTCACCCTACACCGCTAAGAGCAGTTACAAATAGCACACTGAAAAGATCACATCTGTAATAGGTTTAACCTATTAAGATAAAAGCTGTTATCCCCTCAGATTAAAGTTTGTCAGTCAGTTTTTTTTTGTGATGTCCAATTGGTAGTTATAGTCTTGTCCCATCGCTGCAACTCCTGTACGGACTCGGGAGAGGCGAAGGTCGAGAGCCATGCGTCCTCCGAAACACGACCCCGCCAAGTCTCACTGCTTCTTGACACACTGCTCGCTTAACCCGGAAGCCAGCCGCACCAACGTGTCGGAGGAAACACTGTACAGCTGGCGACCGAAGTCAGCATGCATGCACCTGGCCCGCCACAAGGAGCCGCTAGAGCGCAATGGGACAATTACATCCTGTCCGGCCAAACCCTCCCCTAACCCAGACAACGCTGGGGCAATTGTGCGCCGCCTCATTGGTCTCCCGGTCGCGGCCAGCTGCAACACAGCCTGGGATCAAACCCGG
This sequence comes from Oncorhynchus tshawytscha, assembly GCF_018296145.1. Classification (NCBI taxonomy): domain Eukaryota; kingdom Metazoa; phylum Chordata; class Actinopteri; order Salmoniformes; family Salmonidae; genus Oncorhynchus; species Oncorhynchus tshawytscha. The sequence continues at coordinate 565,594 of NW_024609817.1, forward strand.
GTCTGTAGTGACGCCTCTAGCACTGCGATGCAGTGCGCCACTCGGGAGGCATCAGTCAATTTATTATTCATTCATCAGATATTGGTTGCTGTTTCAACCATGGCAGGAGTCATCATGTCATGAGTAGGGTAGGGTCGCAAAATTCACCTATATTTCAACAACAACAAAAATTGTGTTGGAAGATTCCTGGAATCGGGATTGAAAAAGCAGTACAACCGGGGGTCATCCTTTGAGGATTTCTGGAAAACCTGGGAATTTTAGGAAAGTTACAGGCATTGTGTTTGTTGGTGCTTGTCTCATCTTCCATCTCCATGTTTCTCCATCCATCTCTCACCCAGCTGATCCCTTCACCACCGTTCCTCTGTCCTGGCCAGAGAGTCCCACTTTCAACGGCCACCGTGAGTAACACACACACACACACACACACACACACACACACACACACACACACACACACACCCTCAGACCTTGGTCCAACAACAACCCAGTCTACTGTAACTGTCCTCTACTCCTCCATACTGTCACTATCACACCACTGTCTGTTTGTCTTAATGTGTTGGATTTGTTTTGCTGCACCAACCCACATCAGATCCTTATCAGAGGAAGAGACATTCCTGGGAACAGAAGACGATACATGCTGGTGTTTGACAGTTCTCTATTATTCCCCCTCTCCTCCTACCCCCATCCCCCTCTCCTTCCCTCTCCCCCTTCTACTCTTCTCCTCCCTCCCTCACCCCTTATCCTCCCTCTCCCCCCACCCCTTCTCCTCCCTCCCTCCAGAATCGGAGGTGCTGGACCAGCCGTGTGCCAGGTCCCTGTATGACTTTGAGCCAGAGAACGATGGTGAGCTGGGCTTTAAGGAGGGTGACATCATCATCCTCACCAACCAGATAGATGACAACTGGTACGAAGGCATGATAAACGGAGACTCTGGCTTCTTCCCAATCAACTATGTGGAGGTTATCGTACCCCTGCCCCAGTGAGACAGAAACGGACAGGACACCACCCAATCAGGGACCAATCTCCAGAGCCCAACCTCCTCACAGCCTCCCCTGGTCCCTACACCCTATGCACCTGTGGAGATCTGAGAGGATTTTGTTATTTTGATCTGAGAGGTATTTCCATATAGATTGCACCGGTCGAATCTGCTCAGATCTCCACAGGTGCATAGGGTCTTGGTGTCGATTTGGGATTATACACAGTGTCCATTTCATCAGACTTCAATCCCCACCCTCAAGCCTCCTGTCATCAACCCCCAGCCTCCAGTCCCTACCCTTACATCATCAGCCTTAGAAACACAGTACTCAATCCCAAAATGACCCTATACCCTAGACACTTTTGTAGATCTGAAAAGATTGGACAGGTATAAGGAAGGAAGTGGACATTCTAAGCAGTCTATCAGAAGGCAGAGTGAAGCTAATCTGATCGTGTTAATACCAATCCTTTAAGATCAATGGGAGTGTGTAGGGGTTAGAGGGGATATGGGTTTATTTGGGATTTCAGCACAACTCTCAGCACAACAACTCCTAGCACAACAACTCCTAGCACAAACCTGTCTAATTTATTGTCAAAACGACATGTAATCCCTAGTCTCAGACTACAACCCTCCAATACCCCAGCACCCACACAGCCCCTAACCCAAACCACAAACTCCATGAAATCCTCATATGAAATTGACACACTTCATCAAAGTCCTCCTCAGATGACCATGCCTTGCTTTTCGCCACAGACATTCAATAAGTGTACTACTTTTCTCTTTGTCTTTTACAATATTTATTTTCTACATTGTTCTTTTCATGGTTTGTGGAATGTGAAAATCAGGGTTCCTCCCCCAAACTGTGTTCCATTTGGAGCAGCTACAGGTGACGCCATCAGACAAGACGACTAAAATAATCACCTGAAAATCGCTGTGTAACAGGTGTGGACTAACTGAAGAAAAGTAATTCCAGGTTATCAAAGATGATGCTTTTCTCATGATCTGCCACCATGAGAAAACAAAATGGAGTCTCCTGGAAAAATCCACATTGCTACTGTGCATCTCCGTTTGGTTAGGGTTTTCCTGTGTAACTTCAAGTGTTGATGTTGAGTTAGGAGTGGTCTTTTTGTTCCTTTTCTCTGCTGTTATCTGTAGGGCCAGGAGTTATGCCTGACCATGTTACCTGACCAATACAAACTCTAGTCCCTAGTTCTAGGTTATTGTAGGCTTTAACATGTGCCCAGAGTTGTTCCTGTTGTCCGTCTGCCTGCTTGTCTGCCTGTTGTGCTCTTAAGTGTTATCCCAAACACATATTTTTAAACTGTAAGGAACTGATTTTACAACTCTGAATGTCCCTCTCTCTCTCTCTGTTTACATGGTCTGGTCTTACTGTGACATAAAGACTCCTCTAAGGACTGTACCACTGTTCTGTGTCAGACGGGGGTGAATGCCTTGACCCACTTGGACCGTTTAAGTGCTTTTTAAAATGTTGTCTGTATTGCACTGAAGCTTTAGACCCGAACGCACACCTCCGGACATGCACATACTGTATGTTTTCTAGTTTCTCCTCAAGCACTGCACTTTCTATGTCCTTCACCATGAGAGTACAGTACCGTCTGATGGTGAATAAATAGATTGATATGGACCACGATATGTTCTGTATGTGATGAAACAGTTTGTCTGCCATGTAACGTCAGACCACCATTGTAGATTGAATGAAGTCTCAAAATGATACACATTAAAGGCATACTTTGTCACTTTTCTTTCCCCTGTGGTAGTGCCACAAAGTACTTACACACTTGAAACCAAACTAACATTGTTTGATTCACATCAGTCAGGCTCTTCTTTGTCTTTGTACTTTGCACTCGCAAAGACTCTCAAGCCTTCAAAACAAACAGGTGTTATCTAAGGCCTCACAGGTGACCAGAAATAGAAGCAATGAAGTGTGCCTTTAATGAGATATGCCTGTCTAGTATCATGTCTGAAGTCCGATAACCCTGGGCTTATTTAGGAAGTGCAGCGTTGCTCTGACCTGACCTTCTATTTGACACGTCTCTTTAGCCTGATAGTTGGTTTTTAACTGCCAATAGCCTCTCTCTCTCTGCTGAGAATGGAATTCATCAGAGCCCTATAATAAGTATTATGTACTGTGTATATATAGCTCTGGACTTTATATGTTCACCATTCAACAGAATGGATAACTCCAGAAGGATTGAACAACAATGCCATAACTGAATCATCACCATGGATGGTCATTGGTTTTCCTTTTTCATTTAGAAAAACAGTATTTAAAAAGCCACTGTAGTGTGTGGACATTCCCTTTACCCAAAAGTCTGGATTGGGTATTTCTACCAAAATACACTTAAACATTCATAAGCATCTTCTTTCTCTAAGTATAACCATGTTCTGGACCAACTACACGAACTAAACAACAGGGGAAATGTAGGACCATATCTAAAGATAATACACACTGTTTTCATATTGCTAGTGAATATGGAAAACCCCTGTTTGCATGATTTAAAAAGAAAGACTGTAGCCATGGATTTGATTGTGAGAGAGAAAACAGATTTTTGTAGGAGGCAGCATAAGAAATGGAAAAACCTTCACTGTGGAAGAAGAGAGTTCTGAAGCCCAACCCTTCTGTTCTGTAATAGCCTGCTGCTTTCTTAAGGTGTCTGTCTGATGGTTGACAGTGTGTGTCCGTCCCATTTGGGACAAAGCCACTGTGTGATGACTGGATGACACCTCCCCAACACTACAGCTGGACTATATGTCCATGTCCAATGTTACTGTTCTCTCTGATCTACTTAACCAGCTCTGAAACCTCTGTGTTCAGTGTCACTTCACCCCAAACTTAGTCCATGGAAACTGGCTGTACATACTTCATCACCTCCTTTTTGGATTTGATTTATTTTCTGGAACATAATCTATATAAAATGTGTTTTATTGATGTTGTAAATGAATATATTCATACGTACTGTATATTGCGTAAATAAATGAAAAGCAAATACTGAGCCATCTTTGATGTTGTTTTAAAATAGTTGAATAACTTTTAACACGTTTGCCTTTTCAGTATTTATTTGTTCCTACCATATACAGCACAGTTCCAGTATGTATGAGTCTCTATACACTCACCTTAGCAGGTTGGGCTCAGTTCCATTCCAACGACCAACCCAGTGAATGAAAAACATTAAAAAATCCTCATAAGTATTGAAAGTAATGGACAATTAATTCCTTTCCTGAATAGACTTGAGTGGAAATGGAATTGACTTCAGCCCTTCCATAGCTTCAGTTCTACAAATTATATAAATAGTCCTCATAATTGAGGGCTCAGAGCCCTGCTACGAAGTAGCATTTCCCACATATAGGACAATTGACACGCATAGAACTGACCTTGGTACAGTACAACATTGGTGGAAAATGTACATTTTCATCCTTTTAGTGGATTTCAGGTTTTAAGACTCACCAAGTATATCATGTCTATAGACCAGTGATTCCCAAATGGCAGGAGAGGGCTGAAATCTTTTGGGTTGTGGCTGGAACGACTTGTTCTATTCTAGCTTTAGTAAAAAATGTTGAGTCAGTCAAAATGTGTCACTATTCCTAAAGGTTTTTGTGCGTCATAAATGCTTGAGAACCACAGTTGTAAACAGCACAGTGCTGAGGGAAGCTTGGTGAAATGTTGGCTCATATCCACACCTCAGACACTCAGGTACTCTGGTGTATTTTCTCTATTTTCTTGGGAAACAACATTACCAGTGATGAGTACCACAGTACATCTGTATGGACTTGCAAATACAGCGTCCTGTAACAAGTCATTCCCTAGTAGTTGTCATGGAATAATGCCAGAGAACTATACAGCGTTTCAATTCTTTCATTCATATCCAGACCTCCGTACTGCGCAGCTTGGATTTCCAGCCCTTCCCTTTGCTCTTCAGAAGCTGTGTCTCTCCTCTCTGGAGCTCCTGGTTGTTGGGAAGCTGCAGCTCTGTCTCTATACCAGCATCAGGCTCCTTATTAAATGGGGAACAGTTCCTAGCACAGGTCCAGTCAGGCCGGTGGTCGACTACCAGATCCAAGTTCGGTAGCAACGTCGTACTGGTGACACCCCTAAGGCCCAGAGACGACATCAGTGAGGGGCTGTCGGGAGAGAAAGTCTCAAAGGTTTCCTGCCCCCCTTTCTCTACCCCATAATTCCCCCATAATCCTCCCTCCCTGAGCCTCACTGAGTGTCTGATCTTCTTCCATCCTAGATGATTAAGCTCCAGAAGGTTGAGGAGGATGCAGAAGAGCCCCACGCAGAACATGAAGAGGAGGAAGATGGTTTTCTCTGTGGGCCGTGACACGTAGCAGTCCACGGGCTGCGTGCAGGGTGGGGCCTTGCACAAAAAGTGGACGGGCACTCGGAAGCCGAAGAGGAACCACTGGGCCATGACAAAGCCCACCTCCAGCAGCGCCCGGAAACACACATGGAACACGTAGTACTTGGAGAGGACGCCTCCGGTTCCTCCTCCACCTCCAGGACCCCCTGGTGCATCGTAGTGGCTATTTCTGTAGACGCGAGCCCTGGCCTGGGTTAGAGACGTGGCGGTGGTGGCTGTAGTGGTGGCAGCTCCCTTTAGGAGGCTCTGACTCTGGGCAGTGATTCCCTCCAAGACATTGGCCAAGCTGTGACCTAAGTGCCGGTGTGAATGGATGGAGCAGCTATCCGAGTCACAGCTCCGGTTGAATGCCTCTCGACCTCCATCCTTCCCCCCGTCTCGAGGCAAGTCCCTTGGGTGAACCCCCTGGCCCTGCCCGCTGTGTCCCTGCGGCAGCTTCGACAGATTATGCCACGTATATATGATAAAACAGAGAGACGGAGTCGAGACGCTGATGATGTGGAAGACCCAGAAGCGCGGCTGGGAGATGGGCGCGAAGGCATCATAGCAGACTGTGGCGCAGCCCGGCTGCAGGGTGTTGCACACAAACATCTCCTGCTCATCGGCGTACACGTCCTCAGTCGCCACGGCAATGATGAGGAGGCGAAAGATCACCATGACAGTGAGCCAGAGGCGTCCAATCATGGTGGAGTGCTGGTGGACGGCGTCCAGGAGGCTAGGAACACAGTTTGTCTAGGAACACAGGAGGAACACAGCGGTCTAGGAACACAGCTCTAGGAACACAGCGGTCTAGGAACACAGCGGTCTAGGAACACAGCGGTCTAGGAACACAGCGGTCTAGGAACACAGCGGTCTAGGAACACAGCTCTCAGGAACACAGCGGTCAGGAACACAGTGGGAACACATTCTAGGAACACAGTGGTCTAGGAACACACAGCGGTCTAGGAACACAGCGGTCTAGGAACACAGCGGTCTAGGAACACAGCGGTCTAGGAACACAGCGGTCTAGGAACACAGCGGTCTAGGAACACAGCGGTCTAGGAACACAGCGGTCTAGGAACACAGCTAGGAACACAGCGGTCTAGGAACACAGCGGTCTAGGAACACAGCGGTCTAGGAACACAGCGGTCTAGGAACACAGCGGTCTAGGAACACAGCGGTCTAGGAACACAGCGGTCTAGGAACACAGCGGTCTAGGAACACAGCGGTCTAGGAACACAGCGGTCTAGGAACACAGCGGTCTAGGAACACAGCGGCTAGGAACACAGCGGAACACAGAACACAGCGGTCTAGGAACACAGCGGTCTAGGAACACAGCGGTCTCATCCAAACCTCCATGCTCTTCCTTGGTTTTAGATCAGATATAGCACTGGATCCACTCTTCTTCTGGATGTACTGACATACAGCACTCTGACCGCTGGCGTCTCGGGGAAGAAGGAGAGCTGCCTGGTGTAGCCTACAGCGGCATGTAAAGCGCTTTGCACACTGAAAAGCGTTATGTAAATCCAATCAATTATAGTGTAGGCAGATCCAGTTCTCCTCTCCGCCAGTCCTGGATGTACAGGAAACAGGTGCTGTAGATCCACTGTAGCCCTGGATAGCTTGCCTGGAACACACAGTGGTCAAAGAAGGGCAACACCTCCCTTCATCCACCCTCCTGTGTTGTAGATGTAATAAAGCCCTGGATGGTTTTTCCCTGTCTGTTCTGAAATACACCGCTCTGACTTGCAGCTCCAACACTCCTCTGGGTCCACTCCAACCCTGGCTGTCTTAGGAGGAAATATCAGAGGACCGTCACTCTGAGCTGGGGCTACAGCCCTGGACCCACTCCAGTCTTGGACCCATTCTAACCTTGATTGTACTAGCATACAGACTTTATCCCCCTGCCCTAAAATATACAGCAATACACTGATCTCCTCTAGCACTGGCTGCCCTGCAGTAGAGCCCTCCCCTCACGCCAGCCGTCCTGTAGTACAAGACTCTTAGGATATCCACTGGTTGTAGATGCACTGGAGTCCCGGCTCCTCTGTAAATAGACAGGCAGCCACTCTCCTGTCTCCTGTCTCTGAACCAGAGAAGTGGAGTCATCTCGGCAAGTGAGCCATCCCATCCCGGCACTTCTTCAAAGATAAGGAATGATTCTAAACACACACACATACACACATACACACATACACAAATGAATGGACACACACACAAAAACAGTCTCACACACACATTCATAGACGGACACAAAGGCACACATGTATTTTCACACACACACACACACACACACACACACACACACACACACACACACACACACACACACACACACACACAACACACACACACACACACACACACACACACACACACACTACACCAGCTAGCCAGCTGGACAAACGCCCACCTGACACCACTCCCATGGCATGCCCTCTCCCTCTTGTCTTCAGGGTTCCGTTTTAAACCCCCTTCTAAGAGACTCTCCCTACTACTTTAGAGAGCTGACTGATAATGCTGGCTGATGTACATTCTTTATAGATTACTCTGCGGCCTGAAGACATGGCAATGAGCAATGAGCTTGTCCATGAATGAACATCAATGTATAAATGTTACCCTGATACAGAATCCAAACAGAGGTATTTTTCGTTATCAAAGATTGAAAAGTTTAAAAGCATTTTTACACTTTTGACTTGAAGAAGGTGCTAAGTCGATTTCTTGGAGCCTTGAGTACTGTTGGTTTATTTAGTTGAATACGCAAATTGTTTATTGTATTTGTATATTCATGTTTGCGATATCAACTTTATTTAAATAGATTATGAATGACTATAAAATGTTTTTCTGTCTCTTAGCAAATGTAACTATTTTTAACCCTTAGCTTACAAGATGGAAGCTTGTACAGAAACACACTTTCAATGGGAAATGAATGTTGCTTTAGGATTGCAAAATTCACTGGAGTATTTCCCCTTATTCTCATCCTTATTCCAAGAGTCTTCCAACCAGAATTTCTAGAATACTTAGGAATTTTGGAAAAGTGACTGGAATTGTGCAACCTTAGTTCGCTTACATTCTACCAAAATAGAAAGATTTAGGGTAAAACAACGGACAATAAAGTGAATGATATTTTATCTTCTGTCTTGTTGTTGTGGCTGCTCCTCTCTGATCACTAGCCAATCCTGTTATCAGTGCTTTAAAAAAGACCCTTGAAACGTCTGCCACCATCAAATGACAGAGACCCCACAGATAAAACAGTCCCTGAACCGTTGTCTTACTTCCAACAGCCCTGTCTAGACATGTCTGACTGGGTCTGTCTGTCTGTCTGTCTGTCTGTCTGTCTGTCTGTCTGTCTGTCTGTCTGTCTGTCTGTCTGTCTGTCTGTCTGTCTGTCTGTCTGTCTGTCTGTCTGTCTGTCTGTCTGTCTGTCTGTCTGTCTGTCTGTCTGTCTGTCTGTCTGTCTGTCTGTCTGTCTGTCTGTCTGTCTGTCTGTCTGTCTCTGTCTGTCTGTCTGTCTGTCTGTCTGTCTGTCTGTCTGTCTGTCTGTCTGTCTAGCCATGTATGACTGGGTCTGTCTGTCTGGGTCTCAGCTCTCTGTCTGTCTGTCTGTCTGTCTGTCTGTCTGTCTGTCTGTCTGTCTGTCTGTCTGTCAGTCTGTCTGTCTGTCTGTCTGTCTGTCTGTCTGTCTGTCTGGTCTCAGTCTGTCTCTGTCTGTCTGTTAGTCTGTCTGTCTGGGTCTCAGCATGTATGACTGGGTCTGTCTGTCTGGGTCTCAGCTCTCTCTGTCTGTTAGTCTGTCTGTCAGGGTCTCAGCTCTCTCGGTCTGTTAGTCTGTCTGTCTGGGTCTCAGCTCTCTCTGTCTGTTAGTCTGTCTGTCTGGGTCTCTGCTCTCTCTGTCTGTTAGTATGTCTGTCTGGGTCTCAGCTCTCTCTGTCTGTTACTCTGTCTGTCTGGGTCTCAGCTCTCTCTGTCTGTTAGTCTGCCTGTCTGCCTGTCGATCGATCAATGGGTCTGTCTGTCCTGGTGCCAGCACTCTGTCACACAATGTTAGTCTAACAGAATAAAAATGATCTGAATAGAGTGGGTCGCACACAATCAACAGAACACACTCCTGCTTGTGAGCAAAATGACAAATATAAAAAAACATTTAAAAAGCAACATTTAAACCATTTAAATGTCTAATATGTCAATGTCTCAAAAGTTTGGTACTGCTTATTCACACTTCACGAGAGGAGGGATCCATTGGATTTAACCCTCTGTGTGTACTCTGTGGAGTGACTGTAGAGTGGCCCCTCAAGTCGTCCGCTTGGGGGATTACAGGGGCCCCATCCCTAGACAAAGGAAGTGAACTCAGGGGCCAGGCAGAGAGAGAGAGAGAGAGACAAACAGACAGACAGAGGTAGTCGGAGAGAGAGAAGGCAATAAGGGCCTTCTATGCCATCAAAAGGTTGCCCTTTATGGTTGTGAGGTCTGGGGTCCAATCACCAACCAAGAATTCACAAAATGGGACAAACACCAAATTGCAAAAATATCCTCAGTGTACAACATAAAACACCAAATAATGTATGCAGAGCAGAATTAGGCTGATACCTGCTAATTATAAAAATCCAGAAAAGAGACGTTAAATTCTAAAACCACCTAAAAGGAAGCGATTCCCAAACCTTCCAAAACAAAGCCATCACCTACAGGGAGATGAACCTGGAGAAGAGTCCCTTAATCAAGCTGGTCCTGGGGCTCTGTTCACAAACACAAACATACCCCACAGAGCCCCAGATCAGCAACACAATTAGACCCAACCAAATCATGAGAAATAAACAGATAATTACTTGACACATTGGAAAGAACTAACAAAAAAACAGAGCAAACTAGAATGCTATTTGGCCCTAGACAGAGAGTGCACAGTGGCAGAATACCTGACCACTGTGACTGACCCAAACTTAAGGAAAGATTTGACTATATAGAGACTGAGTGAGCATAGCCTTGCTATTGAGAAAGGCCGCCATAGGCAGACCTGACTCTCAAGGGAAAACAGGCTATGTGCTCACTGCCCACAAAATGAGGTGGAAACTGAGTTGCACTTCCTAGCCTCCTGCCCAATATATGACAATATTAGAGACACATATTTCCCTCAGATTACACAGATCCACAAAGAATTTGAAAACAAGCCCAATTTTGATAAACTCCCATATCTACTATGTGAAATACTACAGTGTGCCATCACAGCAGCAAGATTTGTGACCTGTTGCCACAAGAAAAGGTCAACCAGTGAAGAACAAACACCATTGTAAATACAACCCACATTTATGTTTATTTATTTTATCTTTTGTACTTTAACTATGTGTACATCATTACAACACTGTATATATATTTATATATAATATGACATTTGTAATGTCTTTATTGTTTTATTGTCTACTTCACTTGCTTTGGCAACATTAACATGTTTCCCATGCCAATAAATCCCCTTGAATTGATTTGAATTGAGCGACAAGGGAGAGAAAGAGAGAAAGAGAGACCTAAACTTAAGGAAGTCTTTGTGTCACGACTTCCACTAAAGGTGTTTCCTCTCCCTGTTTGGGCGGCGCTCGGCGGTCGTCGTCGCCGGTCTACTAGCTGCCACTAAAGGTGTTTCCTCTCCCTGTTCGGGGGGCGCTCGGCGGTCGTCGTCGCCGGTCTACTAGCTGCCACTAAAGGTGGCTCCTCTCCCTGTTTGGGCGGCGCTCGGCGGTCGTCATCGCCGGTCTACTAGCTGCCACTAAAGGTGGCTCCTCTCCCTAGCTCCCTGTTCGGGCGGCGCTCGGCGGTCGTCATCGCCGGTCTACTAGCTGCCACTAAAGGTGGCTCCTCTCCCTGTTCGGGCGGCGCTCGGCGGTCGTCATCGCCGGTCTACTAGCTGCCACTAAAGGTGGCTCCTCTCCCTGTTCGGGCGGCGCTCGGCGGTCGTCATCGCCGGTCTACTAGCTGCCATTAAATGGGGCTCCTCTCCCTGTTTGGGCGGCGCTCGGCGGTCGTCATCGCCGGTCTACTAGCTGCCACTAAAGGTGGCTCCTCTCCCTGTTCGGGCGGCGCTCGGCGGTCGTCATCGCCGGTCTACTAGCTGCCACTAAAGGTGGCTCCTCTCCCTGTTCGGGCGGCGCTCGGCGGTCGTCATCGCCGGTCTACTAGCTGCCACTAAAGGTGGCTCCTCTCCCTGTTCGGGCGGCGCTCGGCGGTCGTCATCGCCGGTCTACTAGCTGCCACTAAAGGTGGCTCCTCTCCCTGTTCGGGCGCTCCTCTCCCTGTTCGGGCGGCGCTCGGCGGTCGTCATCGCCGGTCTACTAGCTGCCACTAAAGGTGTTTCCTCTCCCTGTTCGGGCGGCGCTCGGCGGTCGTCATCGCCGGTCTACTAGCTGCCACTAAAGGTGGCTCCTCTCCCTGTTCGGGCGGCGCTCGGCGGTCGTCATCGCCGGTCTACTAGCTGCCACTAAAGGTGGCTCCTCTCCCTGTTCGGGCGGCGCTCGGCGGTCGTCATCGCCGGTCTACTAGCTGCCACTAAAGGTGGCTCCTCTCCCTGTTTCGGGCGGCGCTCGGCGGTCGTCATCGCCGGTCTACTAGCTGCCACTAAAGGTGGCTCCTCTCCCTGTTCGGGCGGCGCTCGGCGGTCGTCATCGCGGTCTACTAGCTGCCACTAAAGGTGGCTCCTCTCCCTGTTCGGGCGGCGCTCGGCGGTCGTCATCGCGGTCTACTAGCTGCCACTAAAGGTGGCTCCTCTCCCTGTTCGGGCGGCGCTCGGCGGTCGTCATCGCCGGTCTACTAGCTGCCACTAAAGGGGCTCCTCTCCCTGTTCGGGCGGCGCTCGGCGGTCGTCATCGCCGGTCTACTAGCTGCCACTAAAGGTGGCTCCTCTCCCTGTTCGGGCGGCGCTCGGCGGTCGTCATCGCCGGTCTACTAGCTGCCACTAAAGGTGGCTCCTCTCCCTGTTCGGGCGGCGCTCGGCGGTCGTCATCGCCGGTCTACTAGCTGCCACTAAAGGTGGCTCCTCTCCCTGTTCGGGCGGCGCTCGGCGGTCGTCATCGCCGGTCTACTAGCTGCCACTAAAGGTGGCTCCTCTCCCTGTTTGGGCGGTGCTCGGCGGTCGTCATCGCCGGTCTACTAGCTGCCACTAAAGGTGGCTCCTCTCCCTGTTTGGGCGGTGCTCGGCGGTCGTCATCGCCGGTCTACTAGCTGCCACTAAAGGTGGCTCCTCTCCCTGTTTGGGCGGTGCTCGGCGGTCGTCATCGCCGGTCTACTAGCTGCCACTAAAGGTGGCTCCTCTCCCTGTTTGGGCGGCGCTCGGCGGTCGTCATCGCCGGTCTACTAGCTGCCACTAAAGGTGGCTCCTCTCCCTGTTTGGGCGGTGCTCGGCGGTCGTCATCGCGGTCTACTAGCTGCCACTAAAGGTGGCTCCTCTCCCTGTTCGGGCGGCGCTCGGCGGCGGTCATAGCTGCCACTAAGGGTCTACTAGCTGCCACTAGCTGCCTAAAGGTGGCTCCTCTCCCTGTTTGGGCGGTGCTCGGCGGTCGTCATCGCCGGTCTACTAGCTGCCACTAAAGGTGGCTCCTCTCCCTGTTTGGGCGGCGCTCGGCGGTCGTCATCGCCGGTCTACTAGCTGCCACTAAAGGTGGCTCCTCTCCCTGTTTGGGCGGCGCTCGGCGGTCGTCATCGCCGGTCTACTAGCTGCCACTAAAGGTGGCTCCTCTCCCTGTTTGGGCGGCGCTCGGCGGTCGTCATCGCCGGTCTACTAGCTGCCACTAAAGGTGGCTCCTCTCCCTGTTCGGGCGGCGCTCGGCGGTCGTCATCGCCGGTCTACTAGCTGCCACTAAAGGTGGCTCCTCTCCCTGTTCGGGCGGCGCTCGGCGGTCGTCATCGCCGGTCTACTAGCTGCCACTAAAGGTGGCTCCTCTCCCTGTTTGGGCGGCGCTCGGCGGTCGTCATCGCCGGTCTACTAGCTGCCACTAAAGGTGGCTCCTCTCCCTGTTCGGGCGGTGCTCGGCGGTCGTCATCGCCGGTCTACTAGCTGCCACTAAAGGTGGCTCCTCTCCCTGTTCGGGCGGCGCTCGGCGGTCGTCATCGCCGGTCTACTAGCTGCCACTAAAGGTGGCTCCTCTCCCTGTTCGGGCGGTGCTCGGCGGTCGTCATCGCCGGTCTACTAGCTGCCACTAAAGGTGGCTCCTCTCCCTGTTCGGGCGGCGCTCGGCGGTCGTCATCGCCGGTCTACTAGCTGCCACTAAAGGTGGCTCCTCTCCCTGTTTGGGCGGTGCTCGGCGGTCGTCATCGCCGGTCTACTAGCTGCCACTAAAGGTGGCTCCTCTCCCTGTTTGGGCGGTGCTCGGCGGTCGTCATCGCCGGTCTACTAGCTGCCACTAAAGGTGGCTCCTCTCCCTGTTTGGGCGGTGCTCGGCGGTCGTCATCGCCGGTCTACTAGCTGCCACTAAAGGTGGCTCCTCTCCCTGTTTGGGCGGTGCTCGGCGGTCGTCATCGCCGGTCTACTAGCTGCCACTAAAGGTGGCTCCTCTCCCTGTTCGGGCGGCGCTCGGCGGTCGTCATCGCCGGTCTACTAGCTGCCACTAAAGGTGGCTCCTCTCCCTGTTTGGGCGGCGCTCGGCGGTCGTCATCGCCGGTCTACTAGCTGCCACTAAAGGTGGCTCCTCTCCCTGTTTGGGCGGTGCTCGGCGGTCGTCATCGCCGGTCTACTAGCTGCCACTAAAGGTGGCTCCTCTCCCTGTTTGGGCGGTGCTCGGCGGTCGTCATCGCCGGTCTACTAGCTGCCACTAAAGGTGCTCTGTTCGGGCGGCGCTAAAGGTGGCTCCTCTCCCTGTTTGGGCGGCGCTCGGCGGTCGTCATCGCCGGTCTACTAGCTGCCACTAAAGGTGGCTCCTCTCCCTGTTCGGGCGGCGCTCGGCGGTCGTCATCGCCGGTCTACTAGCTGCCACTAAAGGTGGCTCCTCTCCCTGTTCGGGCGGCGCTCGGCGGTCGTCATCGCCGGTCTACTAGCTGCCACTAAAGGTGGCTCCTCTCCCTGTTCGGGCGGCGCTCGGCGGTCGTCATCGCCGGTCTACTAGCTGCCACTAAAGGTGGCTCCTCTCCCTGTTCGGGCGGCGCTCGGCGGTCGTCATCGCCGGTCTACTAGCTGCCACTAAAGGTGGCTCCTCTCCCTGTTTGGGCGGTGCTCGGCGGTCGTCATCGCCGGTCTACTAGCTGCCACTAAAGGTGGCTCCTCTCCCTGTTTGGGCGGTGCTCGGCGGTCGTCATCGCCGGTCTACTAGCTGCCACTAAAGGTGGCTCCTCTCCCTGTTTGGGCGGTGCTCGGCGGTCGTCATCGCCGGTCTACTAGCTGCCACTAAAGGTGGCTCCTCTCCCTGTTCGGGCGGCGCTCGGCGGTCGTCATCGCCGGTCTACTAGCTGCCACTAAAGGTGGCTCCTCTCCCTGTTTGGGCGGTGCTCGGCGGTCGTCATCGCCGGTCTACTAGCTGCCACTAAAGGTGGCTCCTCTCCCTGTTTGGGCGGTGCTCGGCGGTCGTCATCGCCGGTCTACTAGCTGCCACTAAAGGTGGCTCCTCTCCCTGTTCGGGCGGTGCTCGGCGGTCGTCGTCGCCGGTCTACTAGCTGCCACTAAAGGTGGCTCCTCTCCCTGTTCGGGCGGCGCTCGGCGGTCGTCATCGCCGGTCTACTAGCTGCCACTAAAGGTGGCTCCTCTCCCTGTTTGGGCGCTGCTCGGCGGTCGTCATCGCCGGTCTACTAGCTGCCACCCATCCTTTTTCCTTTTCTTTTGGTTATGTCTGTTTTGTGGTTCACCTGGTTTCATTTGGGTTAATTAGGGGAGTATTTAATTCGACATTTCCTTTGGGGTTTTATGCGGAATTGTTTTCGTTTGAACTGTCAGTGAATTTGGGTTTTCTTTTTATTAGCTCATGTTTTACAGGTGTTTTTTCCCTGGACTGTGTCTGAGTGGGGGTTTTCGTGGCTATTACTGTAGTCCGGTGTCCTGTTGTTTTTTGAGCTAGTTCAATAAAACACCCTTTTCTTTGGAACTGGTTTCTCCTGTGCCTGACTCCACACCCACATCTCCTTGGGGAGATCTCACACTTTGACTATGTACAGACTCAGTGAGCATAGCCTTGCTATTGAGAAAGGCCGCCATAGGCAGACATGGCTCTCAAGAGAAGACAGGCTATGTGCTCACTGCCCACAAAATGAGGTGGAAACTGAGTTGCACTTCCTAACCTCCTGCCCAATGTATGACCATATTAGAGACACATATTAACCTCAAATTACAGAAACCCACAAAGAATTTGAAAACAAGCCCAATTTTGACAAACTCCCATATAATTTGGGTGAAATACCAGTGTGCCATCACAGCAGCAAGATTTGTGACCTGTTGCCACAAGAAAAGGTCAACCAGTGAAGAACAAACACCATTGTAAATACAAACCATATTTATGTTTATTTATTTTCCCTTTTGTACTTTAACTATTTGCACATAATATGACATTTGAAATGTCTTTGTTCTTTTGTAACTTTTATGAGTGTAATGTTTACTGTTCATTTGTATTGTTTATTTCACTTTTGTTTATGATTTATTTCACTTGCTTTGACAATGTAAACATATGTTTACCATGCCAATAAAGCCCTTAAATTGAAATTAAATTGAAAGAGAGAGTGGCGACGAGACACAACTCCATCTCATCCTAAACCCCTGCCCCCAACTTCACCCTAGCCCGTCTTGACAGACCCCCCTTCTAAAAATAGGAAGTCCTTTTTCCAAGGCGATGTGACATTGGGAATCATTTGTGGTGTTTCTATTCTGGGAGGTAATCTGTTGCGTCTGGGGTTATGTGTGCTACTGCTGCAGGAGTGTCAGAGGAATTATCCACCCTCTCCGGTTGTTCATGACAGAATGCCCAAGGATGTCCGGAACTCTGTACCTCTGGGCTTTGTCAAGAGGCAGCCAGTGAATGAATGGCAGACAGGATTAGAAGGAGAGGGGGGGTGGGGGGTGGAGGAGAGAGGAGGAGAGCATGTGAGACAGAGAGAAAGAGAGAGAGAGAGAGAGAGAGAGAGAGAGAGAGAGAAACTCACAGAGACCAGCTTTGCCAGTCCTAGAGTAAGTCTCTCTCCACTCCAACAAGTCCTCTTCAGAGTGCTCCAGCAATACTTTCATCTGAGCTTAGTGTGAACGTATAATGAGAATAAGAAGCCATATAGATATGAATGGAAAGGCCTCTTTTACTGGCCTTGCCTGCTCGCTACTAATCTCTAATCTTGCAGACAGTGGCAAATGCTTTCTCACGTTCTCTCAGTTTATAGGCTACAAAATTTTCCTCCCTGACACTTTTCATTAAAAATATTGCAACAGTTTCTCTCCCCCTATTGTGAATGATTTCAAAATGTTCTTGACACAATTGTTTAGACACCAACTCCTTCCCATAACATGGACAATAACAGGTTAAATCAACACTGGCTTTTTATAAACTCTGAATCACTGCTTGCACAAAACCCGAGGGAAAAACAACCCTGACTATTTATCTATTTATCAAGTCAAACTCAGTTTGGTGATAGAGGCAGGAAGTGACGTCACAAGGCAGGATCAAAGAACCAGTTCTCTTCCCTAAGTAGTCAACAACAAAACAACTTCATATAATCCCAGTTCACAGAAAAGACTGACTAGAAACTATAATGGCATGATTTACTGGATATATCTCCCACACAAATGAATGCTTCCTTCCTAATAAAATAGAATATCCCCAAGTACATATCAACGTTTATCGAAGTCAGCTGGCTTACTTATAGGATCCTGCTTTGTGATGCACCCCTCTGATGTCATTCTGTTGCCTACCTAAGTACTTCTTCCATCCTGCCCTCGTTGCCTCATTGAGTAGGCTCTCAGACACAGACAACTGGAGGGTCTGAGCTGTGGGCTCTGTGGGAGACGTATTAAACACTTTACAGTCTGCTGCCTCCATTGACAGTCATGACAGAGTGTCAGACCTATTGAATTCTATAGTCAAGGCTTAGTTGATCTGCTATGAGGAATGTGGTAAAAAAGATCTCTATCCCACTTCGAATTTCCTCTGGCCGAATAGATGGTCACAGCAAGTGTGCTCTCTAAAGTGCAGAAACACTCTCAAACACACACACACACACACACACACACACACACACACACACACACACACACACACACACACACACACACACACACACACACACACACACACACACACACACACACACACACACACACACACACACACACACACAGTACACACACACACACCACTATGACAAAACTACTGCATCATTATACAGTTCTCTGTCAACGTAGAATACAAAAATGAAGTATAACAAAACTTCTCTTCCCTCATCCAAAGAATTCACGTGTACTTCCCTGTCAAATGAATAATATCAACCAAAATAAAAGAGTACACCAAAAGCCTTGCCTCAGCCACCACCTCCGCTCCTCCATGGAAGGTTTTTTCTAGGAGCATTACCATATGGACCGAGACGCAGGCTCAATGAGTGAAAGGGCCTTGGTTGAGGCTGTCTGTAACAGGATTATGGGGATATTATGGTGAGTAGGAGTGGCTCCCGGTGTAACTGGCTGTGATGTGAATAGGATTTCTGTGTGTCTGGTCTGATCAGGGCCGAGGCTGGGGGAGGGCTACTCTCCTCTCCCCTCCTCTACTCCAGATAATCCTTTACTGTTCTCTCCTCACCCCCTGGCCGACCGTTCGACCTTCAGGATACTTCATCTGCAGCCACACACACACACACGCTGCTACTGCTGCGACTGAGTTTCCCACTCTCTCTGTCTCACACACACAGAAACTCACACAGAAAGGGATATAGAGAAGAGAGAGAGACAGAGAAATAGCAAGCAGCCCTTGAGAGTAGGGCTTCACACTTTTTATTGAGGCCTGGTGACATGAAGAACTCTACTGGGATGGTAAGATCACTTGTTTACTTCTCTGACTGTCTCTCTCTCTCTCTCTCTCTCTCTCTCTCTCTCTCTCTCTCTCTCGCTCTCTCTCCCTCTCTCTCTCTCTCTCTCTCTCTCTCTCTCTCTCTCTCTCTCTCTCTCTCTCTCTCTCTCTCGCTCTCTCTCTCTCTCTCTCTCTCTCTCTAAAAATGTCAATACCAGTGTGTTTACATTCAAATTAACTAGTTGTTTCCTCAGAAAATTCCCATTTTGGCATGTCCCACATCAAGATTTGAACCCACTTTATTTAACCTCTTGACCTGGGAAAACATGATTTATTATGAAGTTCAACACGTGCTCTTCATGACAGAATGTTACAATGAGGTGAAATGAATAGATTGACAGAATGACATGACCCTAAAGGCAGTCTACTCATAGAATGATGACCCATGTGTGTTTGGTGTTATCTTGGCTGTGCCTACAGTAGCAGCTTAGGTATTGGTGTATTGGCGCTAGTGTTTTGGTGATTCAGTGAAATTGTTTGTGATACTGAACATGTGGGCTATACTGTCTCTGCAAGAAGGCTTTGGAAGTGAAAGAAGTACTCAACTTTAGAAAAAAATACTAAATGAATTGAAATGAGCAAATATTTAGTCAATTCAATTGAACATTAGTTGTATGTTTTATATGAATCATTGCATTATTAGGCTTAAAGCTAGAATCTGCAGTTAATATAATAACAAAACAGAAACCCCACCTTTGTTTTGGTAAAAACTGAGGGACGGGGCTGGAGAAATGTAACCACTCTCAAATTCATAGACAGAGCTATGGATGCAAAGACTGACCATCTATGGTATTAAAATGACAGTTTTAACCATGTTTTAACGCTATACAGTGTGTGTTTACATTTACGTTGTTGACAAACATTGGAGTAAAACAAGCTTATATTTTGGGTTCTGATGGGTTACAACAGTTGATCTAAGCTCATGAAGCATTTATAAGTGTTTATAAATCCAAAAATGGATGTAGCAACTAAAGATTCTTGCTTCAATAGGTATTACAGTTTGATTGGTGTCAACATGTTTCCCCACCATAAAGCATTATGTGCAGTTCAGATATAATAACAAATTCATCTTTATATCTGACATGGTAGTAACTAGATTCCATTAATTAACAGTGTCTCTTATACAGAAGGACGTATAATCAAATAAGGGACCTAGAGAGGATGTGTTATTTCAGTTGTGATTCATCTCTCTTCTCACAGCCGCTGTAGCGTGCAGAGTGCCCTCAGTCTGGCCAGAGACTGGGATTGACTATACTGAACATAGACCTTCCATAATAGTCTTATGTATTAGTGTAAATGGCAAGAGGTCATTGGTAGTGGCTATGTCAAAGCTACTTACTGTATATGGGAGCGTATTCCTGACATAATTCAATTCAAATTGGGAGTTGATTTTTGCCATAATCAACCTCACAGTCAAATAGTTGGATGGTCAAACTCCTGGATTTAGCCACATGGCTTCATTGTTTTGAACTGATTCTCCTGCCAACAAATACCATTGCAAGATATATGATCACAGTGTACACTGATATTATATAATGCTAATATATTATTGTCCAAATGTGTAGCAGAACCCCACACCAGTCTGATTGAATGGCCCCCTCTGTAGCAGCCATGACCCCAGAGCAGCTCCTGGGCCCGCAGGTATTCAGTCCTGTAGGGGAAATAAAGGTCTTGCCTGAGGAGGAACGAGGGGAGGAGTCTGACCCCTGTCCCCAGGAAGTGATGGACTGCTATGGCCACTCCCCCTCAATGACTCACAGCCCCAGCACCGACAGGTGGGTCAGGAAACAAACAGACAACAGACAGAACACACACACACACACACACACACACACACACACACAGAAACACCCACAAAGGGAGGCAAGGGAGAGAGAGTGAAACACAGTGAGGAAGAGAGAGGATAAGAACACATGGTACAAGAAGGAGGGGGGTTAGAGAAGTTGTATGTGAGGTTATTCATAGAAGAATCATTTAATAAGGGGATTTAAATGATGTACAATAACATCCATTGACTCTCTCTTACATCCTCCTTGCCTGGGTCCCAAATGTCTCCTTATTCCCTATATAGTGCACTACTTTAGACCAGAGCCCTGTGGTGTCATATAAAGGGAATAGTGTGCCATTAGGGACTCATCCCTGGACTCTCTGTTTTGCCCTGTGTTGACTTTGTCTCTCTGTTGTCCTGCAGTCTTAGCAGTGAGGAGCCCTTCTGTCGTATCTGCCACGAGGGAGGGGGTGTCGGGGAGCTGCTCTCCCCCTGTGAGTGTGCAGGGACGCTGGCCATGGTCCACCGAGGCTGCCTGGAACACTGGCTCACTGCCTCCAACAGCAGCCGCTGTGAACTCTGCCACCACCAGTACGCCCTGGAGAGACTGCCCAAGCCACTCACTGAGGTAGGGGAGAAAGAGTAGGGTGAAGTTACCCCTGGACGCTGATCTTGGGTCAGTTGATCATTTATACTCACTGTTGGTTAAGGTTAGGATTAAGGGAGGGGAAGCTGATCCTAGATCTGTACTTCATGGAAATTTTACTGTGGCGTTAGGTGAGACGGAGACATATGCGCTCACATGCATGAAGGCATAGACACATCACTACGGTGAAGCATGGTTGTGGCAGCATCATGCTGTGGGGATATTTTTAGAGGCAGGGACTGGGAGAGTTATCAGGATCGAGGGAAAGCTGAACAGAGCAAAGTACAGAAAGAACCTTGATGAAAACTTGTTCCAGAGAGCTCAGGACCTCAGAAGGGGGTGAAGGTTCACCTTCCAACAGGACAACGACCCTAAGCACACAGTCAAGACAAAGCAGGAGTAGCTTCGGGACAAGTCTCTGAATGTCCTTGAGTGGTCCAGCCAGAGCCCGGACTTGAACCCGATCAAACATCTCTGCAGAGACCTGAAAATAGCTGTGCAGTGACGCTGCCAAAGGTGCTTCAACAAAGTAATGAGTAAAGGGTCAGAATATTTATGTAAATGTGATATTTTCAGTTTGTTTACTTTATTAACTTTGCTAAAAATGTGAAAAAACATTTTCTTCTTTGTTATTATGGGGTATAGTGTGAAGATTGATGAGGGGGAAAAACTATTTCATACGTTTTAGAATAAGACTGTAAAGTAACAAAATGTGGGAAAAGTACTTTCCGTATGTACTGTACATCAACTATATTATGCAGTCTCAATTTATCAGGACTGAGGTCACTTTCAATTCACTTCCTGAATTGACTCAATTGAAATGGAATTTACCCCAACCCGCCTGTCACTTCATTTCAAACCCATTAAGGAATATACAAACTGCTGTCTCAACGATAGTCTTCATAGAAGAGAAGAAAACAAACATTATTCAGGTTGCAGATAGATATATATAATGTGTAGAACTGCAACGATTCCCGATACTACAGTCCACATAACCCTATCTATTCTATTCAATACATTTCTATCTGGCCATTGTGTAACAATTCACCCTCCTGAACAGAGCCCCTAGCTGGATTCACATTGGAGTGTCTGATGTCACTGACTGCTTTTACCAGTAAAGCCACTTAGCCTGAGAAACAGATTAGATGGTGTTTCCTGTCACTAGCTGTAGCTGAGCTGCAGCTGCTCCATAGAGTTTGATAGATGGTTCACTTGGCCCAAACACTGTTTTAGCATGGGCACAGTGATATCAAGGGCTTTCATCATTGTGAAGTAGTCAACTGGGTGGGACTTGCAATGGCTTAAGGAAGGATCCCAGAATTCCATCCAGGTCAGCAGAAGGGGTCAGCCAATTAAATATATTCCTGAGAAAACATTCCATAATGGCAGGTGGCAGTGAATAACCAACCTTGGCTTTAGCCTATACTTCCAGATTATATACACTCCAGCACAGTAAGTGGTGCTCTGCACCTTTTTCGTTTATTTAGAAACTGGCAATTCCCTCTCAGAAGTAGAAAAAGAGGAGATTGTCTACTTTAAATGGAGACAGCATTGCCCTCAATGGCACTGCCCATGCTGAAACAGAAGCAGCCATTGCAAAGATATGAGCTTTGTAATGCATCTCTATGAGATTCCTCAGGACAGGATAGGACATTACGTCGTCTTGTATTAATGGTCTCCTCCCAGCCTATCGCATGTGTGTTGGCCACTGGCACCGGGTAATCTGTTAAGAACCATGTGTTGTATGGAGGGAGCTAATGTACGAGACACACACACACACACACACAGAGTAGGAGACAAAACAACAGCTGATCTGACAGATGAATGGAGATATGGCCTGGTCCATCACCACAGCGTTTAATATTCAGTGGTTAACATTTTAAAGTCTCAAATTCTAAAGTGAAATGTGATTTTCGATACTCATCCAAAAGCCAAAAGCCAACACCATCTAGTGTAGATACTGTACTTGTACATAACAGTGATTTAGATTGTTCTGTTGTCTGGTCTACCCACTCTAACTTTATGTTCCCTGGCCTCCTCTCTGTGTCAGTGAATGAAGTCATGCGATGCTTAATGTCATTTTGAATTGAACTGATATTACCGTCATTCTATCCATTCTAATTACAGTACATCCCCCACCTCCCCCGTCCCCTATCTCCCTCCCTCCTTTCCTCAGTGGCTGGGCTCACCAGCCATGCAGCACCAGAGACGGACGCTCTGCGGTGACGTCATCTGCTTCCTGTTCATCACGCCGCTGGCTAGCCTATCAGGATGGCTGTGTGTGCAGGGTGCCATGGACCTGTATTTCAGTAACAGTATGGAGGCTGTTGGACTCATGGTGCTCACCCTGGCTCTCTTCACCATCTACTGCTTCTGGACTGTGGTGAGTTGTTGGGGCTGTTGTGGGTTGGGGTTACATTGGGATTGTGTATCGTAGTGGAGGCTGGTGGGAGGAGCTATAGGAGGACAGGCTGGAATGGAATAAACAGAACAGTATCAAACACAGAAACCATGTTTGACTCTGTTCCATTTATTCCGTTGCAGCCATTACAATGAGCCCGTCCTCCTATAGCTCCTTCCACCAGCCTCCACTGGTATATAGTGTAATGGTGGAACAAAGTAAATAGAATAAAACTAATTATTAATGGGTTAATGCAAGATTGTTTCTACTTCCCCAGAGTCAGCTGAACTCATGGACACATTTTTAAGTCTCTGTGGCCAGTATAAAGAAAGCTAGAGGTAGTTTCACCAATGCTAACTAGCGTTAAGCGCAATGACAAAGTCTATGGGATCAGCTAGCTGATTGTGCTAAAGCTAGCTGATCCCATAGACTTCCATTCATTACTATCTGTCAGAGATGATACTGTAAACCAAAGCCAGCTGTTATTGGGCAGTTTCCCATTTAAAACCTTTTTAATGTGTACGTGTACGTGGACGTTCCCTCTCTCAAGTGAGCATGTTTGAGCATGCTTACCTATGTACTCTCACGTGGAAAGCATGCTTACCTATGTACTCTCACGTGGAAAGCATGCTTACCTATGTACTCTCACGTGGAAAGCATGCTTACCTATGTACTCTCACGTGGAAAGCATGCTTACCTATGTACTCTCACGTGGAAAGCATGCTTACCTATGTACTCTCACGTGGAAAGCATGCTTACCTATGTACTCTCACGTGGAAAGCATGCATTACCTATGTACTCTCACGTGGAAAGCATGCTTACCTATGTACTCTCACGTGGAAAGCATGCTTATCTATGTACTCTCTCATGGAAAGCATGCTTACCTATGTACTCTCTCGTGGAAAGCATGCTTACCTATGTACTCTCTCGTGGAAAGCATGCTTACCTATGTACTCTCTCGTGGAAAGCATGCTTACCTATGTACTCTCTGTGGAAAGCATGCTTACCTATGTACTCTCTCGTGGAAAGCATGCTTACCTATGTACTCTCTCGTGGAAAGCATGCTTACCTATGTACTCTCACGTGGAAAGCATGCTTACCTATGTACTCTCACGTGGAAAGCATGCTTACCTATGTACTCTCACGTGGAAAGCATGCTTACCTATGTACTCTCACGTGGAAAGCATGCTTACCTATGTACTCTCTCGTGGAAAGCATGCTTATCTATGTACTCTCTCGTGGAAAGCATGCTTACCTATGTACTCTCACGTGGAAAGCATGCTTATCTATGTACTCTCACGTGGAAAGCATGCTTACCTATGTACTCTCTCGTGGAAAGCATGCTTACCTATGTAGCATCTCACGTGGAAAGCATGCTTACCTATGTCTCTCACGTGGAAAGCATCTATGTGGAAAGCATGCTTACCTATGTACTCTCTCGTGGAAAGCATGCCTATCTATGTACTCTCACGTGGAAAGCATGCTTACCTATGTACTCTCTCGTGGAAATGCATGCGTGGAAAGCATTATCTATGTGGAAAGCATGCTCTATCGTGGAAAGCATGCTTACCTATGTACTCTCTCGTGGAAAGCATGCTTACCTATGTACTCTCTCGTGGAAAGCATGCTTATCTATGTACTCTCTCACGTGGAAAGCATGCTTACCTATGTACTCTCACGTGGAAAGCATGCTTACCTATGTACTCTCACGTGGAAAGCATGCTTACCTATGTACTCTCTCGTGGAAAGCATGCTTACCTATGTACTCTCACGTGGAAAGCATGCTTACCTATGTACTCTCAGGTAGAAAGCATGCTTATCTATGTACTCTCTCGTGGAAAGCATGCTTACCTATGTACTCTCTCGTGGAAAGCATGCTTACCTATGTACTCTCTCGTGGAAAGCATGCTTATCTATGTACTCTCTCGTGGAAAGCATGCTTACCTATGTACTCTCTCGTGGAAAGCATGCCTATCTATGTACTCTCACGTGGAAAGCATGCTTACCTATGTACATCTCTTGTGGAAAGCATGCTTATCTATTATCTATGCTTACTACTCTCGTGGAAAGCATGCTTACCTATGTACTCTCTCGTGGAAAGCATGCTTACCTATGTACTCTCTCGTGGAAAGCATGCTTATCTATGTACTCTCTCGTGGAAAGCATGCTTACCTATGTACTCTCTCGTGGAAAGCATGCTTATCTATGTACTCTCACGTGGAAAGCATGCTTATCTATGTACTCTCTCGTGGAAAGCATGCTTATCTATGTACTCTCACGTGGAAAGCATGCTTACCTATGTACTCTCACGTGGAAAGCATGCTTATCTATGTACTCTCTCGTGGAAAGCATGCTTATCTATGTACTCTCTCGTGGAAAGCATGCTTATCTATGTACTCTCTCGTGGAAAGCATGCTTACCTATGTACTCTCACGTGGAAAGCATGCTTACCTATGTACTCTCACGTAGAAAGCATGCTTATCTATGTACTCTCTCGTGGAAAGCATGCTTACCTATGTACTCTCACGTAGAAAGCATGCTTATCTATGTACTCTCTCGTGGAAAGCATGCTTATCTATGTACTCTCTCGTGGAAAGCATGCTTATCTATGTACTCTCTCGTGGAAAGCATGCTTATCTATGTACTCTCTCGTGGAAAGCATGCTTATCTATGTACTCTCTTGTGGAAAGCATGCTTACCTATGTACTCTCTCGTGGAAAGCATGCTTACCTATGTACTCTCACGTGGAAAGCAAGCATGCATGCTTATCTATGTATGCTCTCTCGTGGAAAGCATGCTTATCTATGTACTCTCTCGTGGAAAGCATGCTTATCTATGTACTCTCTTGTGGAAAGCATGCTTATCTATGTACTCTCTCGTGGAAAGCATGCTTATCTATGTACTCTCTCGTGGAAAGCATGCTTACCTATGTACTCTCTCGTGGAAAGCATGCTTACCTATGTGGAAAGCACTCTATGTCTCGTGGAAAGCATGCTTACCTATGTACTCTCTCGTGGAAAGCATGCTTATCTATGTACTCTCACGTGGAAAGCATGCTTACCTATGTACTCTCTCGTGGAAAGCATGCTTACCTATGTACTCTCTCGTGGAAAGCATGCTTACCTATGTACGTGGAAAGCATGCTCTATGTGGAAAGCATGCTTATCTATGTACTCTCACGTGGAAGCATGCATGCTTACCTATGTACTCTCTCGTGGAAAGCATGCTTACCTATGTACCTCTCACGTGGAAAGCATGCTTACCTATGTACTCTCACATGCTTAAGAAAGCATGCTTACCTATGTACTCTCTCGTGGAAAGCATGCTTACCTGGAAAGCATGTAGTCTATGTACTCTCGTGGAAAGCATACCTTACCTATGTACTCTCTCGTGGAAAGCATGCTTACCTATGTACTCTCACGTGGAAAGCATGCTTATCTATGTACTCTCACGTAGAAAGCATGCTTACCTATGTACTCTCACGTGGAAAGCATGCTTACCTATGTACTCTCACGTGGAAAGCATGCTTACCTATGTACTCTCACGTGGAAAGCATGCTTACCTATGTACTCTCACGTGGAAAGCATGTTTATCTATGTACTAGTACTACCAATTGGTTAATGTCATTAGAAACACTTATCTTCCTCTATCTTTATTAATACAAAACATAGAAATGCTCTGTTTTCACATATGTTGATGTTGGGGTGGTGCTGGAGTGAACATGAAGTTGAATATTTAAAAAAACGTCCCTTTAAGCCACTGTCTGGTAAAAATCAACTGCTCTCTTCCACCACCAGGTGTCGCTGCGCTACCACATCCACCTGTTCAGGACGTGGAAACAGACAGACCAGAGAGTTAGGCTACAGATCCCCCGACCAGCACGAACCATGCACACACACCACACACTGAACCTCAGCTTCCTTAGCAAGGACACCAGAAAGGAGACTGTGGTGTAGATGGAGTGGAACTGGGTGCAGTGTCCACGATACTTTGGCAAGAAGACTGTGATGTAGCCAGAATGGGACGGGGTCTAGTGTCACATTTCTAGTGTCACATTTAACAGGTCCCCAGTGTCCGGTCTGGAGCGTGAAGTCACAAGCTCTGCTGGTTGGCTACTGCATAGCAACCTAGTGGTGCCAAAAGCCCTGGTCTGCCCTAAAAAGCCTATGTCAACCATCGCCAGAACGGCCAAACATATATAAACATATACATATTTTTACGCCCGTTTTGGACTCCAAAATGTGTTCAATCCCGATGGTGAATTATTTAAAAGTTCGCTACAAATCGAGAAATTGTATTAAATAGTGATCCATTCTGACTGCTACATTTGTCATCACACAGGATCAGGTGCTGACTCAGTCCAATCAGGGACCATAAAGCTACGAGCAGGCTCTCTCAGGCAGGATGAAAACGACTACATCGACCATGATCCTTCGCTAGTTACTGCCACTTTCACCATGATCCTTAGTGATTCTTTGGCGCCATTCAGCAATATGGTCCGCTTCAAATTCAAATAATTCCATGCGCCATCGGGAGCTTTCATAGGAACTCGTGGATGACGTCAGCGCTATCACCATCTACTGGTTTTAATGTATATGGTTTCCTGGGCAAGTATACTTTGGTGTAGCTGGAGTGGGACTGGTCCCAGTATCCACTGTACGCTCAGCAAGGAGACTGTGGTGTAGCTGGATTGAAACCAGGCCAGATCTCACTAAGGATACAGTGGTGTTGCTGTAATGGGACTGGGCCCAGTCCTCATGCTGCTTCAACAAGGATACAAGGTTCATTTCTTTAGAATAAGGCCCCATCTCTACACTTTTTTAACAAAGACTTGGATCAAGGAGACAGCAATGAAAATGTTCTACCAAGGAACCTTCAGAGGACCAAACCTTTCTCTGCGGAGAATCCTTTTTATATATTTATAGACACCAGCCTTTGAGACTTACTCAGTTGAACATAACTATTTTCTAAAGACTGTTTTGTAAAAGAGTGATGAGATTAATGACAATGAAATTGATGTCCCACTCCCAGTTGATGTTGGGCCCAGAGTTTTATCCAACCCTGTTCCCAGACTATGAAAAACAACAACTCTTGGACTCTTGTTTAGAATGACTAGTTATCGTTCACTAAACACGCTTTGTTACACCTGCAAATAACTACCTTAGACGTGCAAACATCTTTAAAGGACATTTCACTCAAAAGGTTTGGTAGCTATATTCCTCAATGATGAACACTGTCTAATTTCCTGGTTTCCTGCTTCTTAACAACCAACGTTGTGGGATGTGGCTACATTTTTACATCCGACTACTTTGAGGTTTGAAAACATCTGACAAACTTTGACTTGAAAGTGTAATGTCGCTTTAAGTGACATTTGAAAACAATCTTTCCTGAGGACCACAAAGTCAGAAATGTTGCTTTGACGATCTGTGATGTTTATACAAATCTTTAGTTCCACTTTATACTAAGTTTGTCACTACAAACACTGTGGCTAATTACTGTTGTAATATCACTACTAGAGTAACTTCAGCATTACTACAGAGGTATAAGAGAACCATTTTATGTAAAGGGTTATCCATTGTCTTTCCAGGCACAGGCTATACCAAACCACACCAACAATAAACCAAACACTGACATTAGTTAAGGAAAAATCTTTATTGAAATCATAAGTATTTTGGTGCATAAGGACAAGCCAACATTGAGTTTCTACGGACGTCAATCGGACGTTCAGAGGATGTTACAGTTAGTTGTTTTTATAAATAGAAAGAAAATAAAGTTTCAGAAATAAAATAAAGAAACAATATTGCAAAGCCACCAAAGTACCTGTCAAACACAGGAAAAGCATCCTGTCCACATACTTCCTCTCTCAATGGCAAAAAGTGCTGCAGTTTAAAGGGTAAAAACACCAGAAAACATTCATCTTACAGTTAGTTATAGTACTAACATACTGTAACACCATACAAGTGGAACAATCTGTCATTTTCCCAAACAGGATTTTAAACAGTCAGGACACAAGGCATATTCATACTGTATGACAAATGAAACATATTTTCTTAAAAACTTTGACAATTGAATGATGTGGCATTAAAGACAGTAAGGGGCATATGAATGTCACTCGCAGCAAGCGGGAGGAGAGATGTGTTAGGAACACCAGAATAGCAGGACAAACGCCATGTCGCTGCTTAAAGACTACAAGCCTGGTCCCAGATCTGTCTGTGCTGTTTAGACAAATGACCATAGGAGTTGACTAGACAGCACTAACAGATCTGCAATTTTAAAGGGCTACCCACTATTTTTCCAGGTACAGGCAACTATACAACCAGCCAAACTCTTGCATTAGTTTAGGAAAAATCTGCATTGAAATCACACACATTTGTGTAGCAGTGCTCCCAAATCACCATCAAGCTCCCACAGGGCACATTAATAATACCATTGGTGACATGGCCAGTGTGAAATGACACCCACTTTCCTGTGCAGTGCCCACGCTGTGGTTCATGGCAAAGTAACGCACTATGTAGGGGATAGGATGTCATTGTAGCCGTTCCAGTGGTATTCCTGGGAATTCCCGGGTCGGATGCATGTTCTCAGCTCAGAATTGTGAAAGGGGGAAGGTGGAGTTACATAACAGAGCAACTCTCGTTTGTTCCCCCCGGAGCCTGGAAAACATACAACAGTGTCAGTTAAGAGATACACACGCTCAGCCTCTTGACACATGCCTCGTGCAAACACTCAAACATACAATTAGTACAGCAATGATCACCCACACACCTCACACAAACAATTAGACTCATAATGTGTGCGTTGGCCAGCACACAGCAAGCATGGTTCATGCAGGGGTGAGGAACACACAGCAAGCTGAGCAAGCTGTGTCATCACACGGGAGGAACAGCAGCCATTTGCAATGAGGTGTTGCAGGCCACTTCATTTCGGATGCACCCTAGGCCGTACTTCAGCCCACAGGCTCTGTTCAAAACTAGTGCTTTAAGAACCATTTTGATATTAAACATTTTGAAATGATTATGGATTATGTATTAGAAATGTGTATGGTGCCATTCAGTCATTGGAATAGGCTGATAGACGCCAAGCAGAGTTTCCAACCATGTCATTTTGTTTGGCTTCTGATCATTTTAGTGCCATTTTTTAAAATAATTTTGCCATAATCATCATCAGCAGCTTTGTTCAAAATACCTGCAATGTCTTCATTACCCAATCCTGGAACTGTGTGAAAGAGCCAGACCTTGTGTGTAGTACATGTGAAGATCATTGCAATCAGGAACTCACACATATTGATTGGATTTCTGGATAAATGGGAAATAAGTTGGAACCTCCAGTACCTGCATTTGTGTCTAAAAGAAATGGCTATTTAAGAATGTTGGACCCCACAAAAGCCATAACAAGTGTCCTATATAGGGAATAGAATGCCAAATGGGACTTGCTATGACACCCTACAGGTTAGGTTATGGAGCATTAAGAGCTGTAGTATGGATTAGACAAACAGGGGCTTCGACCCAAATGGCCCCCTCATCTTTATAGTGCACTATATAGGGAATAGGGGGCGATTTGAGACACATCCAGGGAGTCAACAGCCGCGCTGTAGACAGTCACCTCACCTCCATCGGTCTGTGTCATGAGACAGGCTGTTCACAACACCAGACAGCACTTCCTTTTCCTTCTCTTGGGCTTTTCCATCAAGGGGAATGGAGATCAAAAACACAGTACTGATGAGTTTCCCATGGGTACAGGCCTGGGTACAGCATTTACCTGTCTGCTGAGGAGCAGCGTGTTCAGAGGTTTTCTGAGGGAGGGAGGGATGCATGCATGCGTGGACAGATCAGTGTGGATTTACACATCTCCTGGGGTGTGTGTGTTTACCTGTCTCCTGAGGTAGTGAACATCACTCCCTTCCATAAACTCTTCGTCAACCTCCACATCGGAGTCGTCCTCTCCTCTCTCCTGCACACGCAGCTCTGCGGTCTCCTAGTGATGATGACAGCCAATGAACATCAAACATCCGCTCACAGCTATACTGATTGGAGTAGGGTGAGGTTTCCCCCTAG
The DNA here is from genome assembly GCF_018296145.1 of Oncorhynchus tshawytscha. Lineage (NCBI taxonomy): Eukaryota > Metazoa > Chordata > Actinopteri > Salmoniformes > Salmonidae > Oncorhynchus > Oncorhynchus tshawytscha. The sequence goes on from NW_024609817.1 coordinate 596,798, forward strand.
ACGTTGATTTGTCAGTTTTCCATTTCCCCCACTAACTCAGTTTAAGATTTGAACTGGTGGAGGGGAAGCTGATCCTAGATCTAAACCTAGAGAAAACTTCACTCAGCTGCAAATTCCTTACACTAATGGTTGCATTCCAGTTCATCTTATTTGCAGGGTGCTTAAATCATCATTTGTGTGGTTCGTGAGACACAAAACACTTCTCTGGGTCTTGTGAGATATCAAGCGTCTCAGAGTAGGAGTGCTGATCTAGGATCAGGTCCCCCCTGTCCATGTCATCTTATTCATTGTGATGTAAAAGGCTGAGAGGTTTGATACATATGGCCCCAGATCCATCTACGCAGCACAGCTGCAATGAAGACAACCTGAAATGCAACAGACATCTCTGCGAGCTTAGGAGCTTAAAGATCTTTGCTAGATGGCTATTTGACAAGTGCACACGGATAGAAATCAAATTAACTATATAGTCACCCGTGTACAAGGATATGAATGAAATTAACTTGCTTTCCCCTGGTGCACAAAAATGTAGAAATGTATTAAGTAGATTGGGCCAGTAGACTGAGTCGTGGTGGCCAGTAAGAATGGGTCACCTCTTCATCTGGGTTCAGTAGGGTGACAATCACGTTGTTGACCGGACCCCAGTTCCTCTGGTTCTTCATGACCAGGTCACCTGGAGAGGCCTCTACGCCTGCCTCCGAACCCCAGATCTGACACACACAATCACAGTCCCACACGGTCAGCTGGCAACAATGCATGTTTTAAATGTTATTTCAGTTTTGGAGATGAGGACCATTGTATATGGAGGCCTGATTAGTTTCCCCCAATACGTACATGCGTATGTGTGTATTAGGTGCATGCGTGTACTCACAGTGAGGGTGTTGCCCCCAGCCAGTATGTAGGAAGGGGGGATCTGGAAGAACAGTTCAGGAGAGTCCAGGTGACTGCTCCTCACCACCCAGCCCCCTAGTGGCTGCTCCTGGAACAGCAGAAAAAAACAGCCAGGTCGTATTCATTAGACATGTCCAATAAGGACTGCTTGTTCTGTTACAAAACATTTACAACGGTGAGCCCGAATGAATACGACCCAGATGAAATTCAGATTGGGGACAGCGGCACATTCAGCTGGGCGTACTTGAGCAAAATGTTTTGCAATGGAAAACAATAGTCTCCTTTCTAAATTGGACAAGTTCAAGTAGCACCTCCGGTTTAAAAACGCTTCACCCTACTGAACACAACCCAGATCTTTCACACAGTTTCAGAGACTGAAATCGTTGTCAGGATACATTTGCATTGCAATGACACAAAACACAGGTTACTAAACACAAAAACAGGTTCGTAAACACTTAAAGAGACTCTCAATGACACCCTATCCCTCATCTAGTACTCTACTGGTTAACCAGTGGCCTGGGTGACTTTAGACTCAAAGTAGGACACTAGGGAGAGACGTAGAGCTTCAGATTCACTCAACACTTGATTGGTCAAAGCGAGGCGGTAGGTACTTCAAGATTGAATCCTTATTAATGGTCAAACTGCCTTGTCCTTTTGTGATATTACAACAAAGAAATTACAAACACAACATGTACTGCATTTCATAACCATGCTGCACGATAGTAGAGCACAATATGTACTGCATTTCATAACCATGCTGCACGATAGTACACAATATGTACTGCATTTCATAACCATGCTGCACGATAGAAGAACACAATACGTACTGCATTTCATAACCATGCTGCACAACGCTCCTCAGCTCAGCAACAACAATGCTGGTGGGGCGGCCAGTGGCACCGTTTCCCCCTACTGCGGATTCCATCTTTAATTGGTCAGAGTGGGTGGTAAGTTCACAGACTCTCCTAATTGGTCAGAGCAAGGCAGTAGGTAGGTACCTTCTCAGAGTTGTTCTTCAGCATGACGTAGTTCCCCTTCAGGTCTATCTCCGACACCATCATGTGACTGTGGGCCTTGGCGTGCTGCGAGACCTTGTAGGCTGGCGAGGACCCCGTGCCACCTTCGTTCTTACGTTTCTTCCCGCGGACAACTCGGCGGGCGCCGTGTGCGTGTGTGCGTGCCACAGCCCCATGCTGGGAGGGGCTCGGGGAGAGGTGGAGTCTGGAAACACAGAACAATGTCAGGGAGATGTTTGGGAAACCCTGGTTTCTCTGTTTTATCTACTGTGCTCCATCTTTGCTGCCATCTAGTGACTTGTTTTATGTATGACTCCCTTGTTCTCACTAAATGTACCCTCCCCTATTCAAGACCACGACTACTTTGTCTTTTCTAATACTTCTAACCTTAACATGCATTTTGGATAATATATCTACATCACAATTTTGAATATATATATATATATATATATATATATATTTCCTACTGCCGTGTGGCTCAGATGGTAGAGCATGGCACATGCAACACCAGGGTTGTGGGTTCGATTCCCACAGAGGACCAGTACGAACAAATATGAAAATGTAAGCACTCACTACTGTAAGTCACTCTGGATAAGAGCTCTGCTAAATGACTCAAATGGAAATACCGTTTACTATGTTGTGTCCACCAATGACTATTCTGTAACCACTTCCTCTTCAAATCAGGGTTCAGAAGATGGTTTGTTGTTACTCCCTGATGAAGGCCAGTTTAAAGAAAGGCTTTTTAACTAATTACATGGAGTGTCTTGGTCCCCTTAGGTTCTTTATGTTTGGTGAAAGGACCTTGTAACGTGTGTGTGTGTGTGTGTGTGCGCCAAACCTAGGTTGAAATTAAGGTTGCCCCAAAGATTTGAATAATTCAGAATAGATTTGCTTTACTCAGATTTGATTTAGTAGAATTCCCCATTTCAAAACGTATTTGAACCAGGTCTGAGGTGTACGTACCTCTGCTCCTCTCCCTCCAGCATCTTGCGGTAGGCGTTGATCTCCATGTCCAGGGCCAGCTTGACATCCAGCAGCTGCTCGTAGTCCTCCAGCTGGCTCTGCATCTGGGCCCGCATGGCCGACATCTCCTCGTCCTTGTGGCTCAGTCGCTGCTGCCACACCTCGCGCTCCCGGTCCAGGGTCCGCTCCAGCTCCCGCACTCGCCCCTCTAAGGCCCCGTTCTGAGGGGAGGAGACAGAGAGAAGAATCAGAGAGAAATAGGGGTTGTTAGAAAGTCATCCACACAGACAACTTTCAGACTCCCTGACACCAGTCAACATACAGTCATCGCCAAAAGTTTCAAGAACGACACCATTATTAATTTACCCAAAGTTTGCTGCTTCAGTGTCTTTAGATATTTTGTCAGATGTTACTATGGAATACTGAAGTATAATTACAAGCATTTCATAAGTGTCAAAGGCTTTTATTGACAATTACATGAAGTTGATGCAAAGAGTCAATTTTTGCAGTGTTGGCCCTTCTTTTTCAAGACCTCTGCAATCCAGCCCTGGCATGCTGTCAATGAACTTCTGGGCCACATCCTGACTGATGGCAGCCCATTCTTGCATAATCAATGCCTGGAGTTTGTCAGAATGTGTGGGTTTTTGTTTGTCCACCCGCCTCTTGAGGTTTGACCACAAGTTCTCACTGTTATTAAGGTCTGGGGAGTTTCCTGACCATGGACCCAAAATATCAATGTTTTGTTCCGAGCCACTTAGTTATCACTTTTGCCTTATGGCAATGTGCTCCATCATGCTGGAAAAGGCATTGTTCGTCACCAAACTGTTCCTGGATGGTTGGGAGAAGTTCCTCTCGGAGGATGTGTTGGTAGCAATCTTTATTCATGCCTGTGTTCTTAGGCAAAATTGTGAGTGAGCCCACTCCCTTGGCTGAGAAGCAACCCCACACATGAATGGTCTCAGGATGCTTTACTGTTGGCATGACACAGGACTGATGGTAGCGCTCACCTTGTCTTCTCCGGACAAGCTTTTTTACGGATGCCCCAAATAATCGGAATGGGGATTCATCAGAGAAAATAACTTTACCCCAGTCCTCAGCAGTCCAATCCCTGTACCCTTTGCAGAATATCAGTCTGTCCCTGATGTTTTTCCTGGAGAGAGGTGACTTCTATGCTGCCCTTCTTGACACCAGGCCATCCTCCAAAAGTATTCGCCTCACTGTGCATGCAGATGCACTCACACCTGCCTGCTGCCATTCAAGCTTTGTACTGGTGGTGCCCCGATCCCGCAACTGAATCAACTTTAGGAGACGGTCCTGTAGCTTGAGGACTTTCTTAGGTGCCCTAAAGCCTTCTTCACAACAATTCAACCGCTCTCCTTGAAGTTCTTGATGATCCGGTAAATGGTCGATTTAGGTGCAATCTTACTGGCAGCAATATCCTTGTATGTGAAGCACTTTTTGTGCAAAGCAATGATGGCGACACGGGTTTCCTTGCAAGTAACCATGGTTGACAGAGGAAGAACAATGATTCCAAGCACCACCCTCCTTTTGAAGCTTCCAGTCTATTATTCAAAGTCAATCAGCATGACAGTGATCTCCAACCTTGTCCTCGTCAACACTCACACCTGTGTTAACGAGAGAATCACTGACATGATGTCAGCTGGTCCTTTTGTGGCAGGGCTGAAATGCAGTGGAAATGTTTTTTGGGGATTCAGTTAATTTGCATGGCAAAGAGGGACTTTGCAATTGATTGCAATTCATCTGACCACTCTTCATAACATTCTGGAGTATACGCAAATTGCCATCATCAAAACTTTTGGCCACGACTGTACATACATCTCTAGTCTGTTGTTTTTCAGTCTGAAACCAGTCAAATGTTCCGGTACTATAATAAAGCCCTAGCAGCAGCCTGGTAGGTACCGGTTTCTGGAATGTCACTCAGACACACCGCCGGGGTGAAGTGTTCCCTAGCTACAGATCTAGGATCAGCTTCACTTCCCCAATCTTAAGCATAACCATAGTGGGGGAAATGCAAAACTGACCCAAGATCAGCATCTATGGGCAACCTTAGCCCTACACACATACAGCAAGTACCTGTTTTTGGAAGTGATTGAGTTGTGAGGAGAGGGTCTCGATGCGGAGCTTGGTGGCAGACAGCTCCTCTCTGGTGGACGAGGCAAAGTCACTACTCTTCAGCGCCGTCTGATGGGCGTTCTCCAGCTGTCAAAACACACACCCATGTTACATACACACCAAAGGAAAAGCAATGTGTTAATGTCATATGTTTTGACACAAGACTGAGCTACATTATATGTTTACCATAAGCCACAAATTTGAAGAAAAAAAACAAACAAAAAACATTTGGATTTACAGCAATGTTTCTAAATAACTTCATATGAGTGGAGGTACCTAACATACCAGAGTCAACTGCATACATGTTGAATACTTGAGGTGAACTTGATTTGACCAGTACATATGGTGGACTGGGTTTGCACTTTTGGGACAAGTCAGTTGGTTCCATTTTACAGAGCAAGCCAAATAAGGTGTACCTCAAGTGTTTGCTATTGGCTACAATATGAGGACACTTCTACCTAACACGGGCTGGACCGGTGAGAATACCTTGATCAGCTGGACAAAGCTCTCCCTAATCTGCACTGGAGTCTTTCTCACTCCTCTTTTCTCTTCCGTCATCATGCACTCCTGCTCTAACAGTGTGCACGACACACACAGAGACTCCCTGACACACAGCTCTCTCTGAGAGACACACAGCTCTCTCTGAGAGAAACACATACAGTTATACACCAGCAACACACACACAGTGCCAGTCAAACGTTTGGACACAGCTATTCATTCAAGGGTTTTTCTTTATTTTTGACTGTTTTCTACATTGTAGAATAAACAGTAAAGACATCAAAATAATGAAACACATAATGAAGCATTTAGTAACCAAAGAAAAGTGTTAAATCAAAATATATTTGATATTCTTCAAAGTAGCCACCCTATGGCTTGATGACAGCTTTGCACACTCTTGGCATTCTCTCAACCAGCTTTATTTTATTTTTAACAAGGCAAGTCAGTTAAGAACAAATTCTTATTAACAATGACTGCCTACTTGTAAAGCCCCCCGGCCAAACCCTTCCCTAACCCAGACAGCGCTGGGCCAATTGTGCGCCGCCCTATGGGTCTCCCGATTACGGCTGGTTGTGATACAGCCCGGGATCGAACCCAGTGATTCTTCTAGCACAACGATGTAATGCCTTAGACTGCTGTGCCACTCAGGACCAGCTTCATGAGGTAGTCACCAGGAATGCATTTCAATTAACAGGTGTGCCTTGTTAAAAGTTCAAAAGTGGAATTTATTTCCCTCTTCATGCGTTTGAGCCAATCAGTTGTGTTGTGACAAGGTAGGTTTGGTATACAGAAGATAGACCTATTTGGTAAGACCATATTATGGCAAGAACAGCTCAAATAAGCAAAGAGAAATGTCCATTACTTTAGGACATCAGTCAATGAGGAAAATTGAAAGAACTTTGAAAGTTTCAAGTGCAGTCGCAAGAACCATCAAGCGCTTTGATAAAACTGGCTTTCATGAGGACCGCCACAGGAATGGAAGACCCAGAGTTACCTCTACTGCAGAGGATGTCCATTAGAGTTACCAGCCTCAAATTGCAGTCCTATGCTTCAGAGTTCAAGAAACAGACACATCTCAACATCAACTGTTCAGAGGAGACTGTGTTAATCAGGCCTTCAAGGTCAAATTGCTGCAAAGAAACCACTACTAAAGGACACCAATAATAAGAAGAGACTCGCTCGGGCCAAGAAACAGGAGCAATGGACATTAGACCGCTGGAAATCGGTCCTTTGGTCTGAGGAGTCGAAATTTGAGATTTTGGGTTCTAACCGCCGCAGAGTAGGTGAGCTGATGATTTCTGCATGTGTGGTTCCCACCGTAAAGCATGGAGGAGGAGGTGTGATGGTGCTTTTCTGGTGACACTGCAATTTATTTAGAATTCAAGGCACACTTAACCAGCATGGCTACCACAGCATTCTGCAGTGATATGCCATCCCATCTGGTTTGCGCTCAGTGGGACTATCATTTGTTTTTCAACAGGACAATGACCCAACACACCTCCAGACTGTGTAAGAGCTATTTGACCAAGAAGGAGAGTGATGGTGTGCTGCATCAGGTGACCTGGCCTCCACAATTCACCAACCAAATTGAGATGGTTTGGGATGAGTTGGACCGCAGAGTGAAGGAAAAGTAGCCAACAAATGCTCAGCATGTGGGAACTCCTTCAAGACTGTTGGAAAAGTATTCTAGGTGAAGCTGGTTGAGAGAATGCCAAGAGTGTGCAAAGCAGTCATCAAGCCAAAGGGTGGCTACTTTGAAGAATATCAAATATATTTTGATTTGTTTAACACTTTTCTGGTTTCTACATAACTCTATGTGTGTTATTTCATAGTGTTGATGTCTTCACTATTATCCTACAATGTAGAAAATAGTACAAATAAAAACTTTTGACTGGTACTGTACATACACACAAACCTCAACATAATCCAAAATATACTGTGTCTGTAAAATGTACATAGGTTCAGAACTTTGTTAAACATCACAGCATAGTTGAAAAATACATGGCATATAGAAATCAAAACTGAATGGTCTTCAGATAGATGGGATGGGTTGAGGATTGCTGGGTGGGACTAAAACGATCTGCCCTTGAGCAAAGCACTTAACCCAAAAACAATACGCTGGAAGTAGAAGCCTAACTGTTGTTGTCCATTAGTTTACTCCAATTAGGGGAGGTAGGGCGAGGGGAAAGTATATATTTAAAAAAGTAAAAGATGCAGGGAGGCAGAGAGGGAGAGTGAGAGGATGAAAGAAAGAGTGTGTACCTTGGCATTGAAATTCTTCTCCAGATCCTCTTTATACTGCTGGATTTGTCCGTCGTGCTCCTGTCGTAGCTGCTGCATGGCCTCAGCCAACTTACTCTCAAATTCTTTCTGTCTCCCAGAATCCACCTCCACCAGGCGACTCTCATGTCTGCTCCGGATCTCCCTGACCTCCTACACACACGCGTGCGTGCGCACACACACACAGACATGAACAGACACACACGTCTACCGCAGGAAGACGACATGGGTCACATTCCATTCGAACCCCTGGTCCTCTCCCAGACCCTATTCCCCCCACCACGACCCCTTCTACTCAACATGGAGGAAACGACATGGGCCACATTCCATTTCAATCCCCAGCTCTTAACCATTTCTTCTCACCCTCCTACCCCTAGCAACTTCATTAACACCTTCCCTCCTGCATGCTGTGGATACCCCACACCTCCTAGAAAGACAGGCAGAGACAACATTGAGTTTGATATCTTACTATTATTAGTATTTGTAAGTAGTTACCCACTTCAACAACCAATCAATCTGACTTCTGTGTCGCTTCTGTGGTAATAGTGGGCCACGTGAGGTCTTTCTTATGCAGCAGATACTTCAGTGTGTGTGTCCGGTTTCAAGTGTTTGTGTGTGTCCGGTTTCAAGTGTTTGTGTGTGTCCGGTTTCAAGTGTTTGTGTGTGTCCGGTTTCAAGTGTTTGTGTGTGTGTTTGTTTGTGTGTGTCCGGTTTCAAGTGTTTGTGTGTGTCCGGTTTCAAGTGTTTGTGTGTGTCCGGTTTCAAGTGTTTGTGTGTGTCCGGTTTCAAGTGTTTGTGTGTGTCCGGTTTCAAGTGTTTGTGTGTGTCCGGTTTCAAGTGTTTGTGTGTGTTACCTGTTCGCCAATGTGTCTCTGGAACTCCAGCTGTTCCCGTAGTGTCTGCACCTGGTTCTCCAGGTCCACCCTCCTCAACATCTCAGAGTTCAGCTGGGTCTTAGTCTCCGCCAGCCCACACTCCAACTGAGACAAGGAGTCAAAGAGATCACCTGGTGCATTCAAGGACTTTACATTTAGCCAAAACGAAGCAACCCCCCTCATAAATGACCTAGCCACGTCTCATAACAGCCCATAAGCGTCTTCTCAGTAGATGCTCGCAAGCTAATGTTAGCCACCCTACACTAGTACCAGCTTAAACCTATGGCTAACCAAACTATTTAAAAAAACATGATAACATGAGAATCAAAAGGTTGAATCAGCGCATCTCTAGGCAGAATATACTTTGTTTTGTCTGATGCTTTTTAATGCCTTTTGCGTTGTCAACCACTCCTTCTCAGAGCTGCGTTCACAGCCGACACAGAACCTGATGCATAACACTGTCAAAATGCTGCAAAAACATCTGTATGTGGTGTTGGTTTAATTGTATTTAACTTTAAACAAACATTAAATGAACCTCACTAGAAGGCCTATAGATGGCAGTCTAGTCCTTACATTGGCCACCTGGGCCTGTAGGTCAGTGACGTCATCCGCCTGTCTTCTGTTATCTGCCAGTTGATTGGCCAGCTCTGCGTCTTTAGAGTTGAGGACCGCCTCCAAGTTCCTCCACTGACCCATGGCCATGTTACACTCTGCTTCCTTCTTCTGGTTCCTGGTAGGATGAAAAAGAGAGGACAGGTGGTTACTATGGTTCCTGGAAGGAGGAGAGCAGAGAGAAGACAGGTGGTTACTATGGTTCCTAGAAGGAGGAGAGCAGAGAGAAGACAGGTGGTTACTATGGTTCCTAGAAGGAGGAGAGCAGAGAGAAGACAGGTGGCTACTATGGTTTCTGGAAGGAGGAGAGCAGAGAGAAGACAGGTGGTTACTCTGGTTCCAGGAAGGAGGCAAAAGTGATAGAAAGAAGTGAGAGGTCAGGGAGGTTAGTATGATTCCTGGAAGGAGTGAAGAGATGACAAGAGATGGCTTCCATTGTTCCTGGTGGGAGGAAAAAGAGATCACATTTAAATTTGAGTAATTTAGCAGAGGCTCTTATCCAGAGTGACTTACAGGAGCATTTTGGGTTAAGTGCTTTGCTCAAGGGCAGATCGACAAATTTTTCATTTAGTCAGCTCAGGATACGAACTGGCAACCTTTCATGACTACAAAATTCAGGTTAGCCAACTATGGTGTTACAGGGACTACCTGTTAGTGGGACTAGGTCCCCATCTAGTGGCCTTCATGTGTATTGCACCAATAGTATGTGACGTTGCATTGTTGTCTATCCATCCTAGCGTTCTGTTCTGAACATGACTGAAGTTAAAGTGCAAATGAATGGAAGAACCAACTTCTCTGGTTGAAATGTGGCATTAGTCAAACATGTATTCCAGTGTCAAAATTGACAAAAAAAGTGTAAGTATGATAATTTTGGGCATAAAATCAGTATTATTCCAAAACAAAGTAGTGGGATATTTGTCTAACGAGTTATTTGGGGTTGGGTTTTGATTTCGATCATGCCCACTATAAAGGGATTGTAGCGCCTATGGCGAATTGTCATGCACCGAGAAACAGCTGTGCAGATTGCGCTCTGTCTAATCATACCGAAGAACACGTACAGTTAGAGACTTGCACCTCGGACTTGTTTACATAAGACAACACATTGCCAAATGGTGGAGTTGGTTTTGCATGGCGCCAGGGACCGATGCCCCGGGTGGGTGGAGATTTCACATTAAGAACCAATGGAATGGTCTAAAATGAGCAAACTCTGCCTACCTGGGGGCACCGGGCCAAGCAAAATGAACTTGACCATTATTATGTTGAAAGAAAACTTGGCCCAGAAGCCCTTTATGAAGTGGCCACTTGCTGAGGTGTTTGATAGGGATCACTGTAGTCTGCCTAGTGGTTGACTTGAACTGATAGGTGATACTCCTTTTGGGTGCAGGTACTGTTTATATTTAGGTGCAGGAACTCCATCATACTTTGGAGCTAATATTCTATTTGAGGTGCAGGAACTCAAGCAGTTGACCTCTTGCCCAAGTCAAGCAGTCTGAGAATTGACTGGAGATGATGTGTGCACTTGTATCCTAACTGCCACTTGTCAATATTCCAACATTCTGAACCCAGTAGTGAGCATCTTGTATCCTAACTGCCACTTGTCAACATTCCAACATTCTGAACCCAGTAGTGAGCATCTTGTATCCTAACTGCCACCTTCCGGTTACTAGTCCAACGCTCTAACCACTAGGCTACCCTGCCGCCCCAGGGTAGCCTTGTATCCTGCCATGACTTGCTTTGTTATTTATTTTTCCTTTATTTAACTAGGCAAGTCAGTTAAGAACAAATTCTTATTATCAATGACAGCCTAGGAACAGTGGGTTAAGTGCCTTGTTCAGGGGCAGAACAAAATATTTTTTATACCTGGTCAGCTCGGGGATTTGATTTTGCAACCTTTCGGTTACTAGTCCAACACTCTAACCACTAGGCGACCTGCCGCTTTACATGATTCACTATGAAACAGTGCCAGAAAGATGCATACTAATAGAGAGAAAGTTGAAAAAAAACATAACGGCACCGAGGCACACACGTCACACCCACCAGTGATTTGATAGGCTGATTCATCTAACGTGGCTTTCCTGCTCAATGTGCCTGCTAGCTAGCTTCATTGACAAACACAGATGGAACTTAGCCTGCTAGTGATTTTGAGCGCTGATAAACAGCGTGTAGCTTATGCTTTATTTACAATTGTTTGTCAGCTTGCTGATTAAGGTTGGAACGAATCAGTCCTGTGCAGCTGTTGTTTATTCATGTTCTGTATGATGTCATGTTCTGTATGGACCCCAAGAAGAGTAGCTGCTGCTTTTGCAACAGTGAAATGGGGATCCGAATAAAATACCAAATAAACAGCTCCGTGTGTGCAGCAGCAGACGGGATATTCATCTGCATTGCAATGCTAGTTTTCATGCACATTTTTGAACTTGAGAAATACTGCACCAAACACCTAGCTAGGATGTAAAATTGCACAACAAAAATGTCCTCTGCAAAAACGTCAAAATTAATTACAGATTTCTTGATTAATCTTAGATCAATTGTGACTATTTTGGGGAGGTGGTAAGCTAGTGGCTCTGTTGTTGCTACGGTGTGTCAAAAGCGACAAATAAAAAAGAGAAAATATTTCAGAGAAAAACAGCTCCCATGGACCTTAAAGAAAAAAAGATTTCAGTCTTGTGGGTGTGGTTCGATGTGGGCGTGTTATCAAACCACACCCCCAAGACTGAAACCTAATTTCTCTTAATTTTTTTTTTTTTTAAATAAAAAAAAGGTCCACGGGTGCCATTTTTACCTCAATATCAAATCATTTCTGGGTAACAATTAAGTATCTTACTGTGAACATTTTATTTGAAAACAGTATAAAAAAATATATTTATATATATTTAAAATAGCTTCTTAGCAAAGAGTAATTTCTCAAGCAAGAATTTTGCTAGGACTGTCAGAGTGGTCTGAATGTGGAGGGGAAAACTGACAACTATCTGTTATTGGCAGAGAGGCTTGGAACCAAGTCTGATGGTTACTATGGTTCCTGTTAGGATAGAATAGAGATGACAGAAGACTGATGGTTACTATGGTTCCTGTTAGGATAGAATAGAGATGACAGAAGTCTGATGGTTACTATGGTTCCTGTTAGGATAGAATAGAGATGACAGAAGTCTGATGGTTACTATGGTTCCTGTTAGGATAGAATAGAGATGACAGAAGTCTGATGGTTACTATGGTTCCTGTTAGGATAGAATAGAGATGACAGAAGTCTGATGGTTACTATGGTTCCTGTTAGGATAGAATAGAGATGACAGAAGTCTGATGGTTACTATGGTTCCTGTTAGGATAGAATAGAGATGACAGAAGTCTGATGGTTACTATGGTTCCTGTTAGGATAGAATAGAGATGACAGAAGTCTGATGGTTACTATGGTTCCTGTTAGGATAGAAAAGAGATGACAGAAGTCTGATGGTTACTATGGTTCCTGTTAGGATAGAAAAGAGATGACAGAAGTCAAGTGCTTATATGCTTCACTTCCTGAAGGGAGTGATTTTAGAGATCGTTTTTTATTCTGGGTGTAATTCAATTGTTACTTTAATTGTGGATGTTAATACACGGCATATGGTTCTATTGATATTAGGCTACTATTATGATATTAGGTTACTATAATGATATTGTGGTTATTCAAACAAGAGATAGCAGAAGGATAATAATAACAGGAGGATATTCTCATGCTTCTTATTAGGAAAGAAAGATGACAACCAAATCTCTTGAGGTCTCTGCCTCAAAAGGTAATCATTACTATCTGTAGATCATATCTTGCAAAGACAAACAATATGATCATAAATGGGGAACCCCATACTCCAAGAGTGTCTAAGGGGAGTTGGGATAGGCAAAAACACACCTAATTAATATTATTTAAATGGGGAACCCCATACTCCAAGAGTGTCTAAGGGGAGTTGGGATAGGCAAAAACACACCTAATTAATATTATTTAAATGGGGAACCCCATACTCCAAGAGTGTCTAAGGGGAGTTGGGATAGGCAAAAACACACCTAATTAATATTATTTAAATGGGGAACCCCATACTCCAAGAGTGTCTAAGGGGAGTTGGGATAGGCAAAAACACACCTAATTAATATTATTTAAATGGAGAACCCCATACTCCAAGAGTGTCTAAGGGGAGTTGGGATAGGCAAAAACACACCTAATTAATATTATTTAAATGGGGAACCCCATACTCCAAGAGTGTCTAAGGGGAGTTGGGATAGGCAAAAACACACCTAATTAATATTATTTAAATGGGGAACCCCATACTCCAAGAGTGTCTAAGGGGAGTTGGGATAGGCAAAAAACCCACCTAATTAATATTATTTAAATGGGAACCCCATACTCCAAGAGTGTCTAAGGGGAGTTGGGATAGGCAAAAAACCCACCTAATAAGTATTATTTAAATGGAGAATTTGAGATTGTTTAATTAATGATAAAGGCTAGACATTGATTTTTGAAGAATTTAACTTAGAAATGCATCATTAGCTTAGTTCAACTTTCGTACCCTATCCCAAAATATAAAAAACTTTTTACTGCAACAATTTAGGCCTAATTGCAAACTAACAATTTATGCTATTTTTATTTTTTAAAACTATGGATCTCAACACTCAATGACAACAGCGCGAATACACAGTACAAACATAGATTGGTTTGTAGATTATTATATCTAACGTTACCTGGCTTGTAGGTTGCTATGCTCTTCAGAGAGATGACCCATCTCTATCTGCAGCCGGGCCCTGTCGTTAGCCAGCACGTCCAAGCTCTTCCTCGCGTCGGCCAACTCGGTCTCGTACAGCCGCCGAACGTTGGCCGTCTCCCGGGTCGTAGACTCCTCTTTCTCCTCCAGGAGAAGCAGCATTGAGGACTTGTCATTCTCCAGCTGGCGGACCCGCTCTATGTAGGCGGCCAGGCGGTCGTTCAGGTGGCTAAGCTCCTCTTTCTCCTGGCTTCGGGAGAGCCGGGTTGGGCTGGTGCTGGACGGGCCGGCGCCGCTTCGTCGGGAGGAGCGAGTTGAGCGACTGGTTGAGGTAACTGAAGCCATGGCGCGTTCTCATGTGACTGCATGCGCTGGGTTTGGGATGAGTTTGCACCAATAATTTATGTATACAACTAGATGACTTTTAGGGGGCGCTGTGTTGAAGCCACCGTGCCTCCATCTTGGCACTCCCCCAACGTTGTAAAACATTTAGAAAGCTATAGATATGCATGTATTAATGTCTACATTCGTTTTTGCCACATTCATTATATTACATACACCTTAATAAATACGTTTACATTACTATTCTGTGAGCTAAACATACAAATAAAACATGACAAAAATATATAAACATTGCAAGTAAAACAAGTATACTTTTTAGAGATAGCTAATGTTACTGTCCCCAACATGACAAAATAAGTACTTAAATAGATGTCATTTTGTCCTTGAAACAATTAATTGAAATACTGTAGAATTCCATTCATTCCTGTGGAGGACTGCTCCTACTGGGGTGTGCTCTCAATGGCCAATAGATAGAATTACATTCCAGGATGTTATACATTATTGGTTTGCACTGAGTTCTTCTTCTTCTTCTTCTTCTTCTTCTTCTTCTTCTTCTTCTTTGGTATAATGGTGGTCCGCAAACAAACGTTTGAGGTGAATGCTGACACCTACTGTGCTGGAGGTGGTGGCGCAGAGGAATGGAGAATAAATGAATAATCAGTGTATGTTATAAATAAATGGAGGGCATCCGTAGAAGAACGTGGAATACGCAGGTACGTGTAAAGCCTATCAATGACAAAAGAAACGTGCATTACACTTATTAGAGATTTCACATGACATTCCTACACAATTAAATGTTCTAAGAGTGTGGAGGTACCATTACTAGAAACAATACTGTAGTCATCTGATTGTGAATTTTAAGGCCATTGGTCCATTTGAATGAATTGTTTGTTTGCTCTGATTAGTTGCAGGAGTGGCTCTGGAAAATGCACCAATTCAGTTCGATTAAATGTTTGCTACGTTGCAAACGGAGCTACGATGCATTTTGAACCCACAACCCAACCCCTCCTAGTTGTTCAACTGGTCATTCAGAACAGCACCATTTCCGTTTAATTGAACGTTGCAGTATGTTTTTTTCGTACTGGACGCAGACCTAACCTCCTGTAGCAGCAAACCTACTTTCATTAAGGGGATTCGATTAATCTGGCCGAGCGCCCGGGATTGCGTGTTGTGTATCGAGTGAAAGTTGATTGCATTAGTTTTGGAACCGAATTGCCTCCTGGGCGTGAGCCAGGCGCCCCGTTCAAATCTCACGGTGACGTCGTCTACAAAAAGTGACATAATTATGAGTAGGATTCTGTGTTTTCACATGCAAAAGTGATTCGTTTTGATAAAAATGCTTTACGTGCCTTCCCAATGAAAACTAGTTTGAAAATTCAAACGTATATTTTACCGAAAAAATATGTTGTATGTTTCTGGAAGATACAACATGCTGCCTTCAATTTGACATCATGGCCGATCGGCGCAGATTACTGCTCCATTTGAGAGAGGCGCTCCTCCCTCACCGCTTTCTTTTCAAAGTTGCCGAAATTCCACATGCGTCCACTTATATCAGTGCATTCGCAACAACCTAACCATAACGAAACTTTTATTCGATCAACGAAGCCTCATGTAGCAAATTAGCAATTGCATATTTTGCTCACCAAATCGGACCCTCTCATTGACCTCCTTTGTAACATATGCAAAAATCTGAATAGAACATTGTAACAACCACAGGTTTTATGATAGGGCAGGATCAATGGAGACCACACCTGGATGCTGGTAATGGAATCACACAACACAGGATTATCACAAAATATATATTTTATTACAAAGATGTTTAAAATAGTACACAAGCTGTAGGGGCTGGTGGGCTTAGAATGGCAGGTTCAGTGTTTTCAATACAAAAGGCTGATATAATAATTTCAGTGTAACATGCAATATTCAATTATTCAGTAATGTAGTTCAGGCACAGCAAATGTCAAGATATCAAGTTCAGCAGAGCAAACTTCACACAACACGTCTTGTAAGGTAGGGGCCTATTTCCAAAAGGGTCTCAATGTTGTAAACACTGAAAGTGCTTCATGCAATAAATAATCAAGCACTTGTACAATATAAATACAGGAAATATGTCCCATCTGATTACTGTCATTTGTCACTGGTTACCCTGTAAATTGGGAAACATGCTAAGAACGTTGCCGGGACAGGCCAAAGAACGTTGCCGGGAGACAGGCCAAGGGAGAACCACTTGGCTGTGTTTTGAGGTTAATGTCTCTCTGGTGCATAGGGTTATGATTAACACAATATGATCTTCAGGATTTCTTATTCCCCTCAGGTAATGAATGACATACAGTTTATAAATCATTCACTATTTATTCTAACAAAAGTTGTAACAAAAAAACAAACATATTTTGGTGTTCACACGTGTATTTGTTTGATTTACAAAGTCTGCACAGGACCAAGAAAAACATCTAAACTGAAATTGGGATGGTTGGCTCTATTCTTATGCATTTCACTGTTCCTGTGCATGTGACAATAACACTTGAACTCAGAGGAGAAGGTGGTTCGAGACCTCAATGCTGGAGGGAGTGGCTGCCTGGAGGGAGTGGCTGCCTGGAGGGAGTGGCTGCCTGGAGGGAGTGGCTGCCTGGAGGGAGTGGCTGCCTGGAGGGAGTGGCTGCCTGGAGGGAGTGGCTGCCTGGAGGGAGTGGCTGCCTGGAGGGAGTGGCTGCCTGGAGGGAGTGACTGCCTGGAGTGGCTGCCTGGAGGAGTGGCTGCCTGGAGGGAGTGGCTGCCTGGAGGGAGTGGCTGCCTGGAGGGAGTGGCTGCCTGGAGGGAGTGGCTGCCTGGAGGGAGTGGCTGCCTGGAGGGAGTGGCTGCCTGGAGGGAGTGGCTGCCTGGAGGGAGTGGCTGCCTGGAGGGAGTGGCTGCCTGGAGGGAGTGGCTGCCTGGATCTCAATTCAACGGCTCAGACACAAGAGGTATGTGGCAGGGTCTACAGTCAATCACGGACTACAGGAAGAAACCCAGCCCAGTCACGGACCAGGATGTCTTGCTCCCAGGCAGACTAAATAACTTTTTGCCCGCTTTGAGGACAATACAGTGCCACTGACACGGCCTGCAACGGAATCATGCGGTCTCTCCTTCACTGCAGCCGAAGTGAGTAAGACATTTAAACGTGTTAACCCTCGCAAGGCTGCAGGCCCAGACGGCATCCCCAGCCGCGCCCTCAGAGCATGCGCAGACCAGCTGGCCGGTGTGTTTACGGACATATTCAACCAATCCCTATACCAGTCTGCTGTTCCCACATGCTTCAAGAGGGCCACCATTGTTCCTGTTCCCAAGAAAGCTAAGGTAACTGAGCTAAACGACTACCGCCCGTAGCACTCACATCCGTCATCATGAAGTGCTTTGAGAGACTAGTCAAGGACCATATCACCTCCACCCTACCTGACACCCTTGACCCACTCCAATTTGCTTACCGCCCAAATAGGTCCACAGACGATGCAATCTCAACCACACTGCACACTGCCCTAACCCATCTGGACAAGAGGAATACCTATGTGAGAATGCTGTTCATCGACTACAGCTCGGCATTCAACACCATAGTACCCTCCAAGCTCGTCATCAAGCTCGAGACCCTGGGTCTCGACCCCGCCCTGTGCAACTGGGTACTGGACTTCCTGACGGGCCGCCCCCAGGTGGTGAGGGTAGGCAACAACATCTCCTCCCCGCTGATCCTCAACACTGGGGCCCCACAAGGGTGCGTTCTGAGCCCCCTCCTGTACTCCCTGTTCACCCACGACTGCGTGGCCATGCACGCCTCCAACTCAATCATCAAGTTTGCGGACGACACAACAGTGGTAGGCTTGATTACCAACAACGACGAGACGGCCTACAGGGAGGAGGTGAGGGCCCTCGGAGTGTGGTGTCAGGAAAATAACCTCACACTCAACGTCAACAAAACTAAGGAGATGATTGTGGACTTCAGGAAACAGCAGAGGGAACACCCCCATCCACATCGATGGAACAGTAGTGGAGAGGGTAGCAAGTTTTAAGTTCCTCGGCATACACATCACAGACAAACTGAATTGGTCCACTCACACAGACAGCATCGTGAGGAAGGCGCAGCAGCGCCTCTTCAACCTCAGGAGGCTGAAGAAATTCGGCTTGTCACCAAAAGCACTCACAAACTTCTACAGATGCACAATCGAGAGCATCCTGGCGGGCTGTATCACCGCCTGGTATGGCAACTGCACCGCCCTCAACCGTAAGGCTCTCCAGAGGGTAGTGAGGTCTGCACAACGCATCACCGGGGGCAAACTACCTGCCCTCCAGGACACCTACACCACCCGATGCTACAGGAAGGCCATAAAGATCATCAAGGACATCAACCACCCGAGCCACTGCCTGTTCACCCCGCTGTCATCCAGAAGGCGAGGTCAGTACAGGTGCATCAAAGCTGGGACCGAGAGACTGAAAAACAGCTTCTATCTCAAGGCCATCAGACTGTTAAACAGCCACCACTAACATTGAGTGGCTACTGCCAACACACTGTCAATGACACTGACTCTACTCCAGCCACTTTAATCATGGGAATTGATGGGAAATGATGTAAATATATCACTAGCCACTTTAAACAATGCTACCTTATATAATGTTACTTACCCTACATTGTTCATCTCATATGCATACGTTGATACTGTACTCTATATCATCGACTGCATCCTTATGTAATACATGTATCACTAGCCACTTTAACTATGCCACTTGGTTTACATACTTATCTCATATGTATATACTGTACTCGATATCATCTACTGTATCTTGCCTATGCTGCTCTGTACCATCACTCATTCATATATCCTTATGTACATATTCTTTATCCCCTTACACTGTGTATAAGACAGTAGTTTTTTTTGGAATTGTTAGTTAGATTACTTGCTCGTTATTACTGCATTGTCGGAACTAGAAGCACAAGCATTTCGCTACACTCGATTAACATCTGCTAACCATGTGTATGTGACAAATAAAATTTGATTTGATTTGATTTGATTTGATTTGAGGGAGTGGCTGCCTGGAGGGAGTGGCTGCCTGGAGGGAGTGGCTGCCTGGAGGGAGTGGCTGCCATGCAGCACATTCTTCAGCAGATGCTTATGAGTCAGAAAGAAAGGGTTAAACTGTTGAAAAAGGAAAACAAATGATGCTTGACATTCCTTCTGGTCTGTCTTCACTATCCCAGGTGTTGTCCCATTATGTCTATTTGGAGTGTTTATCTCCTTTATGGTGTAACCATTGAACACCTCTAACAGCAGACATGCAGATGGTAAACTTGTTTCTAAAATGCTGCTTTCACTTTGTGCAAAGTATAACCCTTTAACCAGCCTGAGTGTGATGTTTCTTTGTCAACGACAGGCAGTCTGGATATGGAATCTTTATCCGATTTGAATCAGGCACAGGATGACAGGAGGTAGTTTGTTGAACCGAGGTTCCCAGACGGATTTGGGCATGAAACGATGCCTGTTAGACAGATCAGTTTCGTCATCTTCAAAAAATGCAGCCAGTTTCAATTGTCTGTGGTAGGAACTTATCTCTGTGCGTAGTTGTGTCTTGCAGCCCCATGTAATGCCCAGCGTTGGAATAAATGACAAACCTCGTGGTAAAGTCATCTGAGCCAATGTCAGGCAGAAGTGACTGGAGAGGGCCCCTTGGCACCCAGATTGATGCTCTGGGGAACACTCGAGCCGCCGTGTTGAACAAAAGGTGAACACTCTTGTTGTGGGACTGAGTCGTGCCCTTGTCCTTGTTGTTAAGACCAATGGACAGGATCACCTTCCTCACCTAGGGAAACATCCTTCCCTGTGGTCCCTCCCAACTTCCTGCCAGTAGGAAAGGAAGTCACTGGAAGCCCCCAAATGCACCACCCGTCTGATGTCGTCCAGGCATAAGGTTCCAGTGCTTCCCGAAGGCGGAAGTAAACTTCTGTGACCCGTTTAATGGTCCTGCAGTCATCAAAGACAAATAATATTGGTACTGATTTGTTAATAATTCATTCCTACATACATTCCTACATGTCTTTTTTTACATGAAGGAATTGCCAATTGCATCATGTATAGTTACGACAGTGGATGTACTGTACTGCATGCTGCATAACACAACATTTCAGTGCCTCAAAAAGGGTGTA
This sequence comes from Oncorhynchus tshawytscha, assembly GCF_018296145.1. Lineage (NCBI taxonomy): Eukaryota > Metazoa > Chordata > Actinopteri > Salmoniformes > Salmonidae > Oncorhynchus > Oncorhynchus tshawytscha. The sequence goes on from NW_024609817.1 coordinate 617,292, forward strand.
GGTTCCCTTGGAATCAACAAATCTGCAGTACACTATGACCTTGACCTCTTCTCTGCCACTTTCTCTCAATTTATCCACCAGCCATGGCCCCTCAACTATGATGTTGATGCTATGGACAGACAGTTAGATTCTGGGTCAGTCTTGGATCTGATGATACACAAGCCCAGTTGTATAGTTACTGTAGCATCCACATCATGGAACATGTGACAATGAAACATGCAATAATTTCACAATCATGGGCTGGACAAAAGCACTGTATAAGCTATAACTAATAAAGGAGGAAGTAGCCACAATCACAGACTAGGAAGAACAGTCATCATCTCAACGGAGCTCATGGAGCGGTCCATGCGCTCAATGGACTCGGCCATCTTCTAGTGAGCATCAGGACGGGTGCTGAAATTATACTTCTTTCAGAAGGGATTTTGAGGTACTCCTCTCGAAAGGATGTGAGCCCCTGTTAAACAGACAGACATACCAGTGGAAGAGGATTTAGGAATTTCAGATGAAATTTGGCAGAGTATGCTTCAGAGATACATTCTTCTTCTTCATGTTTGAGACATGCTATAATACAATTTAAAATAGTCCTTCGGCTGCATTGGTCAAAGGCAAAATGATCCAAGTTTAGACCAGAAATGGTCTAAACTTGTGACCTATGTATTTAAGAAGGCTCCTGCTACCTTATTTCACATGCTTTGGACATACATGAAATGTATTGATTTCTGTAAGTCCATTTCTGAGATGTTTTCCAAGGTACTGGAGAGGCCTATAGAACCTTCTGCCTTTGTTGCAGTGGAGACTCCTCAGAAGAGAAAGGGAAGGACCATCCTCCACAGTTCATTTAAGAAAAATACATTTCAATAGTCATTATTTTTAGATAAGACAATACTAAATATTTATTCATGTCACCAAATAATTCATTGAAACACTGTTTTTCAATGAAGGTCTACAGAATCCTCAGCAGCACTCTGTAGGGTAGCACCATGGTATAGCCAGCAGACCGCTAGCTTCTGTCCTCTGGGTACATTGACTTCAATACAAAAGCTAGTAGGCTCTTGGTTCTCATCCCGTTCTATAGACTTACACAGTAGTTATGACAACTTCCCAGAGGAGGTCTTCCAAACCGGTCAGAACTCTTGCAGAATAAACTGACATGTTGTCCACCATATCAAAGGATCACAGAATTAATCTAGTACTGAAAGCAAAAACTACAGCTAGCTATCACTGCAGTGCATAAAATGTGTTGAGTAGTTGACTCAAAGAGAAAGACTATATTTGAACAATTATGAAAAAAATATTTCTTTCAAAATTAAGGAGAAGCGAGAGAGAGTGTATTTTTTTTCCACTTTCACTTACTTGGCTAGCTAGTTTAGCCTACTCCAACACCAGGCTCAAACAGAGAGGGAGGCTATGTTAGCTAGCTGGCTATGGCTATGTCCAACAGAGAGGGAGACTATGTTAGCTAGTTGGCTATGGCTGTCCAACAGAGAGGGAGGCTATGTTAGCTAGTTGCTATGGCTATCCAACAGAGAGGGAGGCTATGTTAGCTAGTTGCTATGGCTATCCAACAGAGAGGGAGGCTATGTTAGCTAGTTGGCTATGGCTATCCAACAGAGAGGGAGGCTATGTTAGCTAGTTGCCTATGGCTGTCCAACTGAGAGGGAGGCTATGTTAGCTAGTTGGCTATGGCTATCCAACAGAGAGGGAGGCTATGTTAGCTAGTTGGCTATGGCTATGGCTATACAACAGAGAGGGAGGCTATGTTAGCTAGTTGGCTATGGCTGTCCAACAGAGAGGGAGGCTATGTTAGCTCGTTGCCTATGGCTGTCCAACAGAGAGGGAGGCTATGTTAGCTAGTTGGCTATGGCTATCCAACAGAGAGGGAGGCTATGTTAGCTAGTTGGCTATGGCTATCCAACAGAGAGGGGGGCTATGTTAGCTAGTTGGCTATGGCTGTCCAACACTGGAACTCTTCCAAATCAACGTAAGCTTTTGGTTTTATTATTGCCAGCGTACACTGTACACTGTGCTGCACCGGGGTGTAAACGGCTAAACTGTACACTGTACTGCACCGGGGTGTAACGGCTAAACAGTACACTGTACTGCACCGGGGTGTAACGGCTAAACTGTACACTGTACTGCACCGGGGTGTAACGGCTAAACTGTACACTGTACTGCACCGGGGTGTAACGGCTAAACTGTACACTACTGCACCTGGGTGTAACGGCTAAACTGTACACTGTACTGCACCTGGGTGTAACGGCTAAACTGTACACTGTACTGCACCGGGGTGTAACGGCTAAACTGTACTGCACCGGGTGTGACGGCTAAACTGTACACTGTACTGCACCGGGGTGTAACTGCACCGGGGCTAAACTGTACACTGTACTGCACCGGGGTGTGACGGCTAAACTGTACACTGTACTGCACCTGGGTGTAACGGCTAAACTGTACACTGTACTGCACCTGGGTGTAACGGCTAAACTGTACACTGTACTGCACCGGGGTGTAACGGCTAAACTGTACTGCACCGGGTGTGACGGCTAAACTGTACACTGTACTGCACCGGGTGTAACGGCTAAACTGTACACTGTACTGCACCGGGGTGTGACGGCTAAACTGTACACTGTACTGCACCGGGGTGTGACGGCTAAACTGTACACTGTACTGCACCGGGGTGTAACTGCTAAACTGTACACTGTACTGCACCGGGGTGTAACTGCTAAACTGTACACTGTACTGCACCGGGGTGTAACGGCTAAACTGCTTGCTGCTGACTGTACACTGTACTGCATGATTGTAGTGGAGCTACATTGACTATGACATGGCATGGATGTAGGGTGTGTGTAGAGGTTAGCGGGAGTTTTTTTTGCCTGGTCACAGACAGCTGATGTAAAGTCCACAAGGGAAGGGAAAAAGTGAGAGGAGAGCACGTAGATAGATGCGAGAAGGAATTATATATATGGAATTATATATATACAATGAGCTGTTTGTATGTGGCTGCTATGAAAGTGGACTTTGTTTGCGTGTAATCAGGGCTGTATTCATTGCACCAATTATTTTGAAAAACAATTCTTAAACGGAAGCAAACAGGACGAAACCGGATAAACATATCTGAATTTGTCCAATAGAAACTCTCGTTTGCAACTGTTAGACTAATGCTTACACCCTAGATCAGCTAGATGCAGGCAAGAGTGTGAAAGTCAGTATTGAATGTGTCGCTGTCTGTCACCTAGATTACTCAAAATACTATGGACCTGTAAACTTTGATTCAGGCTAGGTTGTAGCAACCTCATGATGGTTATAGGGAAAATAACAGTATCATGTAGTCGCCTGAACCTATCGATGTTACATTGAACTGGGTGAATGGAATATGAATAACAGTCATCCAATATGCTGTAATAGAAATAAGGCCATGTTCATAAAAAAAGGTATAATCTCCCTCATCTTTAACTGCACCAATGGGCCACTGCTTTGTTGTATTATTGGGAGTGGCACCACAGGATTCCCCTCTGGACAGGTATATCTTTTTATATTTCACCTTTATTTAACTAGGCAAGTCAGTTAAGAACAAATTCTTATTTTCAATGACGGCCTAGGAACGGTGGGTTAACTGCCTTGTTCAGAAGCAGAACGACAGATTTGTACCTTGTCAGCTCGTGGATTTGACCTTGCAACCTTCCGGTTACTAGTCCAACGCTCTAACCACTGTCAGCCATTGGATAAAGGAAGTCATGGTCATCTCAAGCTAGAGAAAAGGTACTATTCCTTAAAATGATCTGCAATTCAATTGTATGATATCTGGCAACTTTTCTTATCTTTTGTAGAAAACATGGACCTAGCTAATTTCACAAACTAACCCAAATTAGAATTGATATCACTATTTTTACTTTTATAGTATCTGTGTTTTTCATTATTTGATTATGTCACTTCCATTCTGTCATGCCTGTTTAATAAAAGTCTGGTATTCGGGTGGTGCTCTGTAGGAGCATGAGGGTTGGGGTGAGTTTGATGTGGTAACTTTGTGGCGCAGCTAATCATATACCGAGCACAATATAACGATTCTAAACAATATTAGTTGGTCGTTGTAATAATGGACAAGAGATCGGTGAAATGTGTTTGATCATTACATACTGTGTGCCCACTATGTGTCTGGCCTCGAGCTCCAAACACTGCTGAACATCTTACACCACGGTACTAAATAAACAATGACATAGTACCTAGGCATTCATTATCATTTCTATGAGATTGTGACAGGATGAGAACAGTCACAGTCCCACTTGACAATAATTTGACAGGAAAATTCTGGGTCATTTGGTTAATCAAACAGCAGAGGGAGACAAATCTCCAGAAAATAGCCCTGCAGCAATCGAGTGTAAAGGAGAAAGTATGTTTCAGATTGTCCCCCTGCACCGGCTGTGATCTTAGTAGAATGACTCACACAAAAACTAGAAAAGCATACCACAAAAACTGTGGCAAGCCCAATACAGTATAGGAACAGAGGGTTTGTAATGTCCTAGTTCAATCAAAAGCCCCCAATTCTGTCTCAGCCTTCATTCCTGACCTCTCAATTACTGGCAAGCTGACTACCTCCTGACTGTGATGCCTAGGGTCAATACTAAAGAGGCACCTGTACTGTACCCAGGCATTCAATTGGGTTGTGCAGGGGGTGGAATCATCCATTCATCCATCCACCTACCAATCCATTTGATCCATCTGTCTGTCCATCCATCCATCCCCCTATCTATCCTAGCTGTGAGTTTACAGGTAAGCACGCCAGAGTTACAAAGACAATAGGATCATTGGTTGAAAGTGAAGTGAGTTTGTAATACCCCATTTCATCCATGTCCAAAGCCCTCTCTCTCATCTCTCCCTCCCATCTCACTGCCCTCACTCGTCTCCCTCCCATCTCACTGCCCTCACTCGCTCATCTCTCCCTTCCCCTCTCACTGCCCTCACTCGTCTCACTCTCTCATCTCTCCCTCCCATCTCACTGCCCTTACTCGTCTCACTCTCTCATCTCTCCCTCCCATCTCACTGCCCTCACTCGTCTCACTCTCTCATCTCTCCCTCCCCCTCTCACTGCCCTCACTCGTCTCACTCGCTCATCTCTCCCTTCCCCTCTCACTGCCCTCACTCGTCTCACTCTCTCATCTCTCCCTCCCATCTCACTGCCCTCACTCGTCTCACTCTCTCATCTCTCCCTCTCACTGCCCCCCCTCTCACTGCCCTCACTCGCTCATCTCTCCCTTCCCCTCTCACTGCCCTCACTCGTCTCACTCTCTCATCTCTCCCTTCCCCTCTCACTGCCCTCACTCGTCTCACTCTCATCTCTCCCTTCCCCTCTCACTGCCCTCACTCGTCTCACTCTCTCATCTCTCCCTCCCCCTCTCACTGCCCTCACTCGTCTCACTCTCTCATCTCTCCCTCCCCCTCTCACTGCCCTCACTCGTCTCACTCTCTCATCTCTCCCTCCCCCTCTCACTGCCCTCACTCGTCTCACTCTCTCATCTCCCTCCCCCCCTCTCACTGCCCTCACTCGTCTCACTCTCTCATCTCTCCCCCCCCTCTCACTGCCCTCACTCGTCTCACTCTCTCATCTCTCCCTCCCCCTCTCACTGCCCTATCTCCCCCTGTATCTCCCCTATGCTTTGCCAACATCTATTCCTCACCTCATAATAAAGGAGAACCTCCCCAGCATGTTGTAATAGCCACTTTGATCTGGCACACCACAGGGCATGGTGAGTGATGGCTGTAATACACCACTTCTCTACAGTGCCTGTATTAGGGCCAGGCGAGTGAGCAGCGGTGACAGCAACAGCATAATATGAGTCCAAAATGGCACCCTATTCGCTACTACTTTTAGCCAAGGCTCATAGGGCTCTGGTCAAAAGTGGTGTTCTATATAGGAGATAGGGTGTCATTTCAGATGTAGACAAAACTGTGCTGGAGTTTGCCTATCTAGGTTGATTAAAGGCCCAAGATCACAGTGTGACAGTGGCACACAAGTTTATTAGGGAGGTCTTGAAACGTTATACTAGTTTCAGAATGAAAATGTGGCTGGGGTACGCAAGAAAAAAGACCTATGGAACTAGTTACAGTTCATACGGTTGGAAACTGGTGTACTGATAATATTGCCATTATCTTCATTCTTTACTGTTTGCCCCTTGTAATAAATGAGATGATGATGACTGCATGATGATTGTTAATCATGATGATGGTGAAAATCATGAGTATGATGACCATGATGATTATTAAGATAATGATGATGATGATGGCGAGGAGGATGATTGTTGTTATTATAGTTATTATTAATGTGACGAAGATGAATATTATGATCATCATGATGATGATGATAACGATGTTGAAATCTACTGAGTAAACGTGAAGCTCGAACAAATTTGGCATAATCACGTACCCCTATTCTCCTGTAGCCGATTCTCAAATCCATATTGGCGATGGGACGAGGGCGGCAATCAGCTGCGCAGCGCTCTAACTTTGTCGGGTCATTATTTGAGCTCCATATCGCTACTTCCCAGTCGCGCTACATTTAGAGCGAGAGAAAGAGGGAGAGAATTCAGACTTTTATTGTGACTCCGTAGTAGGCCACAGCACAACGGAATATTTAGTTGTTGTGTGCGAATTAGTTGTGTATCGATTTGATACATCATATTTGACTTCGAGTTTTGGTTGCGGTTCTGAAATCGGGGAGTGTCGCGCCGGGTGGAAATCAGGTTTGAGGAATCAGTGGGATATGTTGATCTGTACATGAGCGCAGCGCATTCTTCCGAAAGAAGGTAACATTATATATCTGTTACATCGTACTGTCATTCTGTCCAAATGTCTGTTTAATATTTGGTGCCTGTGAATGGTCTCTATCGCGCCACAGAATCAGTTTAACCAAGTGCAAGTTGATTATTTCAGCCTAAATATTGTTGTTGTTCTGGCATTTTATGTTTACAGAACACCGTTTACATTTAGAAATGCGCCGCGTCATCTTTTTGACACGGTAGACCTTCTCTGTCGCTGTTGTCAATATCGTTATTATCCTAAATACGTTTTATAGACACGTGAACTGCCTGCTATACAGCCTTAGACATCGCTGAACTGTGCCATTAGAGCTACCCCTACCCTGCGGGAGCATCCTTCACTGTCTAGAATGAACTTTCGAGAAAGCGGGAGCCTATCTGACAAGTAGAATGAATTAGCTAGAAATCAATAATTGGCCAATGCTATTTCCAGCGGAGGGAAGTGCTTCTCCTAGGATTCCATCCATGTAGCGGTTGTGCTGTTACATGTGTCAGTTATCCAACAGCTTTTCAGTACATCGTTATAATCACATTCATGCAATATTGAACCCTGATACCCAAAGAAACTACCTACCTAGTGTCATTCATAGTAGTTTACAGACGCATATATGCCAATATCTCTATTTTTTATAGGCTATACATTCAATCTCAATCTGATTCCTTCTATTTAGGCTAATTTATACAATCTAACTTTATCATCGGTGACAATCAGCTGCGCCTATTCCTGTATTTTCACACATGTTTTTGCAACATCACTGTATTGTGTAAGTATTAGACTGGCCATAATAATATTTTGATTTGATGGGAAGAGCGGTGCACCTTCTGGGTTTTTGCCTTTCTCTCCCCTGTCTTGACACTGACTGAAACATGTGCTCCCTATCCCAGGCTGCACCTCACCAACACATAACAGCACGTTTAACCGCGGAGCTAAGATGAAACCACTCCTGTTCCTGCTCTGGGAGACTGGGCTAGCTCTCTCTCTGCTCTACTCGACTGCACAGGTATGTAAAGTGTGATATTGTGGGTAGGGCCCTCTAATTGGACGAGGAGGCCACCCACTGTGGAGTTGTAAAACGTAATGTAAAGTGTGATATTGTGGGTAGGGCCCGCTAATTGACGAGGAGGCCCCACTGTGGAGTTGTAAAACGTAATTGACCATTCACATGGTGGCATTTAAATAACAGTTTGATTCAATTTGATATGGCACAGTGTTTCCGAAATTGTGGGTAGGGCCCGCTAATTGGACGAGGAGGCCACCCACTGTGGAGTTGTAAAACGTAATGTAAAGTGTGATATTGTGGGTAGGGCCCGCTAATTGGACGAGGAGGCCACCCACTGTGGAGTTGTAAAACGTAATGTAAAGTGTGATATTGTGGGTAGGGCCCGCTAATTGGACGAGGAGGCCACCCACTGTGGAGTTGTAAAACGTAATGTAAAGTGTGATATTGTGGGTAGGGCCCTCTAATTGGACGAGGAGGCCACCCACTGTGGAGTTGTAAAACGTAATGTAAAGTGTGATATTGTGGGTAGGGCCCGCTAATTGGACGAGGAGGCCACCCACTGTGGAGTTGTAAAACGTAATGTAAAGTGTGATATTGTGGGTAGGGCCCTCTAATTGGACGAGGAGGCCACCCACTGTGGAGTTGTAAAACGTAATGTAAAGTGTGATGCTTGTTCAACCCTGAAAAAGGCCCTGGGTTCCAGAATATTGGTTCTGTTATAAATGATTGGGAGTGATGAAGGGTGCATCTCAGTTGTATTTCCTTAATTCTTTGAGTCTGATGTCCTCACCTCCTTCTCAAAGCATGTTGGAGGAGAAGGTCTGAGGGGAGAACCTCCCCTCTGGGCACAGATGTCAGTTCAACGTCTAGTTTTGATTTACATTTGGTTGAGTTGTCAACTAACGTCAATTCAATGTTCAAATTCACTCAGTGTATTTAGGTTAAAAGTTGGGTGAAAAAATGATGAAATTCCCCACATTCATGACTTTTTACAAATCCAATCAGTTTGATTCAATGTCATCACATTGCAATTTTGGGTTGAAATGATGTAGAAACAACAATGATTCAACCAGTTCTTGCCCAGTGGGTCAGATCTTCTGCAATGCGTTTTGAAAAGGAGACAAGGATGTGAGAAATCAAGCAAAGACCAGATTAACCCGTAGAGTGGCTCACTTTCTTTGTTTTTTCAAATTGATTGTCAGTATATAGTCTGCACCTTGTCAACTATGTGGGGGTGTGCCTCTCTTCCAAATGACACTCCGTTCCCTATGTAGTTTACACTACTAAGTAGTGCACGATATAGTTTACACTACTAAGTAGTGCACTATATAGGGAAAACGGTACCGTTTGGGACACACAGATGGTCACATCTCGAAGCTCTTGTTCCTGGCTATTTCAGCCTATACAGGTGTGTGGCTATTATTATAGATGTGTGTAGTACATATTATTGTAGATGTGTGTAGTACATATTATTATAGATGTGTGTAGTACATATTATTATAGATGTGTGTACTACATATTATTGTAGATGTGTGTACTACATATTATTGTAGATGTGTGTAGTACATATTATTGTAGATGTGTGTAGTACATATTATTGTAGATGTGTGTAGTACATATTATTATAGATGTGTGTACTACATATTATTGTAGATGTGTGTACTACATATTATTGTAGATGTGTGTAGTACATATTATTGTAGATGTGTGTAGTACATATTATTGTAGATGTGTATACTACATATTATTGTAGATGTGTATACTACATATTATTATAGATGTGTGTAGTACATATTATTGTAGATGTGTATACTACATATTATTATAGATGTGTGTAGTACATATTATTGTAGATGTGTGTAGTACATATTATTATAGATGTGTATACTACATATTATTGTAGATGTGTGTAGTACATATTATTGTAGATGTGTGTAGTAGTACATATTATTGTAGATGTGTGTACTACATATTATTGTAGATGTGTGTAGTACATATTATTATAGATGTGTGTAGTACATATTATTGTAGATGTGTGTACTACATATTATTGTAGATGTGTGTAGTACATATTATTGTAGATGTGTGTACTACATATTATTGTAGATGTGTGTACTACATATTATTGTAGATGTGTGTAGTACATCGCTATGGGACAGTTGGAGGATGTTCGTCTAGCCTGGCTATGTGTCTATTTGGAGCCAGCTGAATTGAATGTCACCTCTCTTTATGAGGATCAACCCTCTAAAGCCCTAAGGTTGATATATATATATATATAGTGATTATAGTAGTGGGTTGTAGTGGTGTCTAATACACACACATAAACAGACACACACACACACACACACACACAACACACACACACACACACACACACACACACACACACACACACACACACACACACACACACACACACACACACACACACACACACACACACACACACACACAGGCTGCTGAGGGCCAGGTGATAACAGAGATCTGTTGGGCTCTGCCACTGAGTGGTGAGGCCTTTTTTTAGGATAAGGGATGCATCCCAAATGGGACACTGGTCAAAAGTAGTGCACTTTATAAAATAGGGTACCATTTGGCATGCAGACAAGGCTTGCTAGTTAACATGTAGTAAGCTAGTGTCTGAAAACAGTTGGAGCACACTGAAACCTGAATCTGCCAGTTGACTGTGATGTTGGACACGCTGCTTTAGGCTTCTACAGGAGACCAAAATAGAGTTGTAAGTCTGTTTGATGATTTGTTTGTATAACATGCTGGTATTTGTATTTACATGTTGTCTGTATGGAGTAAAGGGAATTACCCATAGAGATTAGAATAACTTTGAGTCTCCTCTCCTCTCTAGTGTTGATTCAGTTTTCCCAATAGCCTAATGTAGGGCCCCTTTACAGCACTTGTAATTGTCTGGTTTCTGAAAGATGTGTCTGTCTTATAGGTCCAGTCCTGCATTTAATTTCTGTCTGTATGTGAGTGTAACACGTGGAGCCGTTGCGTGGGTAGTAAGTCAGAACAATGAAAGCCACCAGTGTCGTGAGGACAGGCGTGTCTGCTAAGGCTCTCTCCTAGTTCCCAGCCCTCTCACTCATCTGCTCATACAATTAGACCCTGAATCTGGTGCCTAACCTCTTAGTGACCACGGCCCTGACACACACACACACCTGCACGCATGGACACACACAGACACACACATGGATGCAATAGAAAACAAGGAATCCACAGAGTCCGACCAATTGGATCCTGGTCTAAGTGTGCAGCGCCCATCATTGTTGGCTCAATAATCCCCATTTTTTATTTAACATTGTTATCAGGAAATATTCCAAAAGTATGTAAATCAGCTCTTGTGCTGCCACTTCATAAGGGCAGGGATAGTAGTGATCTTAATTATTATCACCCCATTTCATGGCTTCCTTTTCTAGTTAAGATTATTGAATCCTTGGTAAATGTAGAACTTTGCTCTTTTTTGTCTGAGAAATTAATTTTGAATGTAAACCTCACAGGGTTCAGGCCTGGACAGAGCACTAATTACAGCAACCACTCTAGTAGTGAATGATCTTGTCAATGCTTTACACACTACAATGAAATGTGCTGCTTTGTTTGTGGACCCGTCAAACACTTTTGATACTGTTGATCATGCTATTTTATATGTTTTCCTCAATAGGCCTGAGCTCTGTCGCCTGTTCATGGTTTCAGGATTATCTTAGTGACAGAACTCAGGATGTTGTGATTGATGCGGTTAAGTCTGAATTTATTGAATTATGTAAAGGTGTACCACAGGGGTTGATTTTGGGTCCTGCTCTCTTCACTATTTACTGTATATACACACCATTGGTCAGTCTGTTAAAAATGGTGAACTTCATCTATATGCAGATGATAGTATTATGTCTGCTACTGCCCGACTTGATCCGACTGTTGATCCGACTGTTGATCTGACTGTTTGATCTGGCTGTTGATCAGGCTGTTGATCTGGCTGTTGATCTGACTGTTGATCTGGCTGTTGATCTGGCTGTTTGATCTGGCTGTTTGATCTGGCTGTTGATCTGAATGTTGATCTGACTGTTTGATCTGGCTGTTGATCTGGCTGTTGATCTGGCTGTTGATCTGACTGTTGATCTGGCTGTTTGATCTGGCTGTTTGATCTGGCTGTTGATCTGAATGTTGATCTGACTGTTGATCTGACTATTGATCTGGCTGTTGATCTGACTGTTGATCTGAATGTTGATCTGACTGTTGATCTGGCTGTGTATCTGGCTGTGTCTAAACTACAGTCAGCTTTTAGAGCTATGCAGGAATCCCTTGCTGATTTAAAACTTGAAAACTAAATACATACTGTTTTGAAACTCTCTCAGAATGTTTCAGAAGACCTACATGTTCACTCTTTAGATGTTTCTCCAATCAAACGTGTTCCCGCATATAAATACTTATGTCTTTGACATTTTAAAAACATAGATGAACTGGTTAAGAAGCTAAGATTTAAAGTTGTCTTTTTCTACAGAAACAGATGGTGCCTTTCTCTAAGCAGTAGGAAGCAGATCATTCAGTCAACCTTTTTATCTGTTCTTGTTTATGCAGCTGCTACTACACTTAAACCTTTGGATATCATCTACCATAGTGCCCTTTGTTTTGTTACAGGTGAAGGTTTTAATACTCATCACTGTATCATCCTGTATCAAAAGGTTGGCTGGACTTCGCTAAAGACCCGTAGGTCTCTACATTACTCCCTTTTTGTTTACAAGGCCCAAATTCATAAACTTCCATCTTATCTAACTTTGTTTTTGAAGTATAGACACCTGAGATGATTGTATAGACACCTGTGATTGGTTAACTGTTGAGGTTCCTAGGGTCTCCACAGAGCGAGGTAAATCTGCTGTTAGTGTTAATGCACCGTATTGCTGGAACAAAATTCTAAATACTTTTAATCTTGATGTTCTGGTGCCGTTCTGATTGGGGTCTTATTGTGAATTGGGGACTTATTGTGAATGTGTATAGTTTGGGTGTAATGTGTTGTTGTAAATACGGGGCGCATTTGCAAAAGAGACCCAGGTCTCAATATATTGTCCCTAAAGGTTAAATAAAAAATAATAATATGGATAGATACATATGTACACATGACTGCTCTCACACACACGGATGCATACTCACATAGGCAGGCACGTGCACTCAGGTAGGCTTTCCCTCTCTCTCCTTCTCTCTTACACAGCTGCCAGGGGTCTTTCACCGGCCACACCTGTGGCTTAGCCTCCCTCTGTGACCAGTGGAACAGAGGCTCACACAGGCCCTGTGTGTGTGTGTGTGTGTGTGTGTGTGTGTGTGTGTGTGTGTGTGTGTGTGTGTGTGTGTGTGTGTGTGTGTGTGTGTGTGTGTGTGTGTGTGTGTGTGTGTGTGTGTGTGTGTGTGTGTGTGTGTGTGTGTGTGTGTGTGTGTGAGAGAGAGAGAGACTCCTAGGGAACAGATGGAGGGGAACACATTATATCAGCTGAGTGCTTTAGCAGATAGCATGTCCAGGTTTATTTGTAATTCTGTTGAGTTCATGTCTCCATAATATATCAGTTGTCCATTCCCCCACTTTATCTCTCACACACACACACACTCCAACTGTGCCTCTCTCTTAGCTGCATATCGCCCCAGTAATGAGTTAACTGCATAAAACGACGTGCTAAACTCCTTAAAGTCTCTTAAAAGTGCTGATTTCACCACATTTGTGATCACGTGTCGCTGTAAATACTGCTGCTGACAGGAGCAAGGGACACAGCTTGCTCAGTCAGAGCACCGGCCTCCAGAATGCTGCAGTGATTTGTGAGTTAGACCTCAAAACACTTCTCTTTCTCCCCTAAACGCTGTTTTCCCGGACCCAGAGTAGCCCTTTCCTGCAGTCAATGACCAAAAGCGCCCTCTTTGGCCTCATGGGTGGAATGTTATTACTTTTTCATAATTTCATAATTATTGAAGATACTTTTTTTTACGACATCTGGTGTGTCAATGTCAAACAGTTTTGTTATATTTCAGTCTTCTGTGATCTATATAAAGTGTAATATTGGGATGTTATACATTTCAACCAAATCTGACATGGTACATTTTTATTTTTATTTTTTATTAGTCCATAACCATGTGTGTGAGGTGTATACTTTTGTTTCAAAGTAGATTTGCTTAACACTACAAATAATCTCTCTGTGTGGGCCTGATTTAGCCCACTGCAGTAATTGAAGAAGGCATCTATTTATCCTTCAAAAGTTTAACTCATTTAAACTTTTTTCTTTAAAAAAACACACAAAAAACAGACTAATTAAAGATGGTCTGTTGCCGGTCAACGTATGAGCCCCATACCGTCTTGGGCTCAATGTTAGTCTCCATTTTTTACGGAATTCGTGACTGATACAAAATCTCTGAATCTCTGTGTGGCCCGCTGTAATCTACTCCTGACCTGTACTTTAATGTAAACTCAATAGAGAATGTCCACTGAAAGTGTTTTTCTGTTGAAGCGTGAGGGAAAGATTAAACTTGGTGGTGGAATGTTTTGGGCATTGGACAGTAGAGTCAGCCAGCCAGCCAGCCAGCCAGATAGCCAGTCAGTCAGGTCAAATGAGGATTAGTAGGGTGGAGGGTTATGGGGGCTGTAGTTAGGGAAGGGTGGGGAGTTATGGGGGCTGTAGTTAGTAGGTCCATGCTTGGCTGGGTGTCCGCCTGGATTATGACAAGCAGATGTGGGATTAGACTCACGCTTGATTGGCTTTTATTGTTGCCGTGGTTTTCTAGAGGTGCTGTAAGACTTAGAGCTCTGCTTTCCTCCTCTTCAATTTCTCTCTTTCTCTTGATCTCTCTCTCGATCTCTCTCTCCTTCTTTCAGTGTCACTCTTTCTCTCTGTCTCTATCTCTCTATCCCCTCTTTCTCTCTCTCTGTAACCTCTTTCCTGTCTCTGTCTTTGTCTTTCCTGTATCTCTCCCTTCCCCTCTTTCTCCCTATCCCCCCTTTCTCGCTCTCTGTACTCTCTTTCCTGTCTCTGTCTTTGTCTTTCCTGTATCTCTCTCTCTCTCCCTCCCCCTCTTTCTCTCTCTCTGCCTCAGACTCCAGAGGTTACTGAGTACAAAAGTTCACTACTGGTATTGCGCTGTTAGTCAGGCATCCATTTTGACAGATTTAGCTCAGGTCAACAGGTCAACACTTTGTTGTTGTGTTCATTGGCAACAGAAAATAGTGAGAAGACTGTGTGTGTGTGTGTGTGTGTGTGTGTGTGTGTCTGTGTGTCTGTGTGTGTGTGTGTGTGTGTATAGACTCAGGAATAGAAGAATAGATGGTAGAGGTCGACCGATTAATCGGAATGGCCGATTAATTAGGGCCGATTGGTGTTTTTGGACGCAGATTTTGCAGATTACATTTTTATTTTTATTTTTTACATCTTTATTTCATCTTTATTTAACTAGGCAAGTCAGTTAAGAACACATTCTTATTTTCAATGACTGCCTAGGAACAGTGGGTTAACTGCCTTGTTCAGGGGCAGAACGACAGATTTTTACCTTGTCAGCTCGGGGATTCAATCTTGCAACCTTACGGTTAACTAGTCCAACGCTCTAACCACCTGCCTCACGAGGATCCCGCCTGTTACGTGAATGCAGTAAGAAGCCAAGGTAAGTTGCTAGCTAGCATTAAACTTAATCAATCATAATCACTAGTTATAACTACACATGGTTGATGGTATTACTAGTTTATCTAGCGTGTCCTGCATTGCATATAATCGATGCGGTGTGCATTCGCAAAAAAGGACTGTCGTTGCTCCAACGTGTATCTAACCATAAACATCAATGCCTTTCTTAAAATCAATACACAGAAGTATATCTTTCTAAACCTGCATATTTAGCTAAAAGAAATCCAGGTTAGCAGGCAATATTAACCAGGTGAAATTGTGTCACTTCTCTTGCGTTCATTGCATGCAGAGTCAGGGTATATGCAACAGTTTGGGCCGCCTGGCTCATTGCGTACTAATTTGCCAGAATTTTACGTAATTATGACATAACATTGAAGGTTGTGCAATGTAACAGCAATATTTAGACTTAGAGATGCCATCCGTTAGATAAAATACGGAACGGTTCCGTATTTCACTGAAAGAATAAATGTTTTGTTTTCGAGATAATAGTTTCCGGATTTGACCATATTAATGACCTAAGGCTCGTATTTCTGTATGTTATTATGTTATAATTAAGTCTATGATTTGATAGAGCAGTCTGACTGAGTGGTGGTAGGCACCAGCAGGCTCGTTAGCATTCATTCAAACAGCACTTTAGTGCGTTTTGCCAGCAGCTCTTCGCCGTGCTTCAAGCATTGCGCTGTTTATTACTTCAAGCCTATCAACTCCCGAGATGATGAGGCTGGTGTAATCGATGTGAAATGGCTAGCTAGTTAATGGGGTGTGCGCTAATAGCATTTCAAACATCACTTGCTCTGAGACTTGGAGTAGTTGTTCCCCTTGCTCTGCATGGGTAACGCTGCTTCGAGGGTGGCTGTTGTCAATGTGTTCCTGTTTCGAGCCCAGGTAGTGGCGAGGAGAGGGATGGAAGCTATACTGTTACACTGGCAATACTAAAGTGCCTATAAGAACATCCAATAGTCAAAGGTATATGAAATACAAATCGTATAGAGAGAAATGGTCCTATAATTCCTATAATAACTACAACCTAAAACTTCTTACCTGGGAATATTGAAAACTCATGTTAACAGGAACCACCAGCTTTCATATGTTCTCATGTTCTGAGCAAGGAACTTAAACGGTAGCTTTCTTACATGGCACATATTGCACTTTTACTTTCTTCTCCAACACTTTGTTTTTGCATTATTTAAACCAAATTGAATATGTTTCATTATTTATTTGAGGCTAAATTGATTTTATTCAATTGAATAAGTGTTCATTCAGTATTGTTGTAATTGTCATTATTACAAATACATTTTAAAAATCGTCCGATTAATTGGTTTCAGCTTTTTTTGGTCCTCCAATAATCGGTATCAGTATCGGCGTTGAAAAATCATAAGCGGTCGACCTCTAATAGACGGGCACATGGCTGTTATCTCCCTCTGACGATGGTGTTGGGGTAACAGGTACGTAATCATAGGGTGTACTTCTTGGAGCCTTCCTAACATCAACACCTTCTCTCTGTAGTGGAGGGAGACTCAAAACACTCAGAGGGTATTAGCACTGCTCACGCGTTTTCTCCAAAGACTACTTTCTGGTGAGCAGGTATCCACGTTGTCGCACCACAGAGATTTTCATTGCAATCCAGTAAAGGATACACAATATGTGTGCTAAAGAGTGTAGCTGCCCTGTAGGCAGAGGAGGGTGGGGTGGGAGTGGTGTTCCCATGGCTCCTGTTTGGATACAGAGGGGTTAAGGGGGCACACAGTAACAACATTGTGTTTGAACAGCTGTCTGTTACAAACAACAGACTGAGTGATGACAGGAAGTCACCTGGGAGGTCAACAGGAAGAGGAAGTGGTCAGGGGTAGATTTGATGTCACTCTATACTGTGATAAAGGCACAAAGGAGAAATGGCTTTCACAATAAAAACCATGGAAATCCCTGAGGGAGATGGTCTCTGTGTGGGTTATAGAGGGAATAGTATGTTAACTTGTTATTATCCATTAATGCAGGTTTTCAAAGCAGTCCCAGCGTGAATCTCCCTATATCAACCCCTCCCTCTCTTTCTCTCAATATGTCAACCCCTTCCTCCCTCCCTCCCTCCCCTCCCTCCCTCTTTTTCTCTCAACATGTCATTCTCTCCATCCCTCCGTCCCTCCCACTTTTTCTCTCAACATGTCATTCTCTCCATCCCTCCGTCCCTCCCACTTTTTCTCTCAACATGTCAACCTCTCCATCCCTCCGTCCCTCCCACTTTTTCTCTCAACATGTCAACCTCTCCCTTCCTCTCTACCTCTTTTCCTCTTAACATGGGAGGAAACTCACTGATGAGGAGATTTATCAGTTCACAGAAACATCACGTGTGCTGTTAGCTGACTCTGTTGTGACTCTTATCTTGGTTTGGGTGGATTCTACCATGGGTTCATGGTATTGCACTGGGGCCATAAGACCTACTCTTTATAGTAGGGGTACACTTGGTGTAGTGGGTGTGTTTGGGTGTAGTGTTGTTGATTCACCACAAGTGTGTGTGTTAGTCTACAGTGTATTTGTGTGTTACTGTGCAAGCTTGGAGTGTGTTGTCAATCTTGTGCTGAGGCCCCTAACACCACAATTCAGTGTTAGCATGTTGTCAATCTTCTACAGGGGCCCCTATAACCCAATTTTGAGGCCCTTGGATGCTATCCATCTTTGATTCTGCCATGCAAATTGCCCTGGCAGCCACAGGCACCAGTCCTTCACAAATTGGACTCCATTAGATCCTTGCAGGCGATAGCATTAGCGCTAGCGTCGTCGCTAGCCAGTCTCTCAGTGTCAATCATTAGCATGGATTTCACAGCTCTGTTCAAAGGGGAAACCCAAAACCCTGGCGCAGGATGATAATAGTAAGTGCAATCTGGAGTACAATCTGGAGTAATGTAATTTTGACCATGTGGCTGGGCCAGTGACGGCGGCTAGCCTAGCGTGTCTTAGCGTGTTTTGTGTTATCGCCGTTGTCCTTGTTTATTCACAGTTTGGCTCCTGTTTATTTTTCGGTAGTGGATTCATTACGTCTCGGAATGTCGTTATCAAGACGAGTCTTGCTGGTGGATTTCCTTTCTGTGGTTTATTATTGATATTACTCCAGCCCCGGCTGACTCTCTCTCACAGCTGTATGTGTGCCTGCGTGTGTGCATGTGTGTATGTGCGTGCATGTGTACGTACGTGTGTGTGTTTCAGCCATCCATTTAGCAAAACTCTTTCCCGGCCAAGGAACAAAATCATTTTCACGTGTGGGTGTTATTAAAGGGACAGTGCAGTCAATTCTCCTGTTTTTTAATGATATTTCCACACATGAAAATTATGACAATGCACTTTTAGTGTAAGAGCTTTAAAAAGAAAAACACCTGGAATTTTAGCCTGTTCAGAGGGGAGGGAATTTTTGACCCACAGCATGACATCACAATCACACCTGATTATTCTGATTATTTGCATATGTGTCCTCCTACATTTAAGGGGTAAGCGGGGTAGCCTGTTAAACTGTGAGTGGTTGTTTTGGACGATGTACAGTACACCTGTGGTACCCACTCTGTTCATTTCAGTCAGTAAATAGAAAGGGACATATCATTTAAAAGCTACAGCACTTGTCTTTTTGATAATGAAACTCAAACCTTACTACTGGCAATGTCATAAGAATTCCCCCCCTCCTTCATATTCATAGAGTATGCAATTTAGGTCAAGTCACGAAAAGTGCAAAAATGTTGCATGCATGGAAAATGCCATTTGGGGTGCCATGTGGGACACAGATTGCTTTTACATCTTGTGGTGGAACAGCTAACACACCAGCTGCCTGTGGGCCCTGGTCAAATGTAGTGCCCTATATAGGGAATAGAGTGACATCTGGGACTCAGCAAAGAACTATGAACTCTGGAGGATAGCAAACTAATGTTCCCTAATAAAAGACACATAGTGAAGGGATACGAGGCGAGGCAGAGGTAGTGGTTCTCACATACTGTTTGTAGGGCTTGTGTATGGATCAGTGGGTGAGGAGGTGTAGAAGTTCATAGCAGATTAGCTAACTCCCTCTCTGCCTGTTTATTGAAATAGAGGATGCCTGGATATTTTTTAAAACTGCCTTCCTAACCATCTTAAATAAACATGCCCCATTCAGGAAATTTAGAACCAGGAACAGATATAGCCCTTGGTTCTCCCCAGACCTGACTGGCCTTAACCAACACAAAAACATCCTATGGCGTTCTGCATTAGCATCGAACAGCCCCTGTGATATGCAGCTGTTCAGGGAAGCTAGAAACCATTATACACAGGCAGTTAGAAAAGCCAAGGCTAGCTTTTTCAAGCAGAAATTTGCTTCCTGAAACACTAACTCAAAAAAGTTCTGGGACACTGTAAAGTCCATGGAGAATAAGAACACCTCCTCCCAGCTGCCCACTGCACTGAAGATAGGAAACACTGTCACCACTGATAAATCCACCATAATTGAGAATTTCAATAAGCATTTTTCTACGGCTGGCCATGCTTTCCACCTGGCTACTCCTACCCCGGTCAACAGCACTGCACCCCCAACAGCAACTTGCCCAAGCCTTCCCCATTTCTCCTTCTCCCAAATTCGTTCAGCTGATGTTCTGAAAGAGCTGCAAAATCTGGACCCCTACAAATCAACAGGGCTAGACAATCTGGACCCTTTCTTTCTAAAATTATCTGCCGAAATTGTTGCCACCCCTATTACTAGCCTGTTCAACCTCTCTTTCGTGTCGTCTGAGATTCCCAAAGATTGGAAAGCAGTTGCGGTCATCCCCCTCTTCAAAGGGGGGGACACACTCTTGACCCAAACTGCTACAGACCTATATCTATCCTACCATGCCTTTCTAAGGTCTTCGAAAGCCAAGTCAACAAACAGATTACCGACCATTTCGAATCTCACCATACCTTTTCTGCTATGCAATCTGGTTTCAGAGCTGGTCATGGGTGCACCTCAGCCACGCTCAAGGTCCTAAACGATATCTCGATATCTCGATATCTCGATATCTCGATGCCATCGATAAGAAACATTACTGTGCAGCCGTATTCATTGATCTGGCCAAGGCTTTCGACTCTGTCAATCACCACATCCTCATCGGCAGACTCGACAGCCTTGGTTTCTCAAATGATTGCCTCGCCTGGTTCACCAACTACTTCTCTGATAGAGTTCAGCGTGTCAAATCGGAGGGCCTGCTGTCCGGACCTCTGGCAGTCTCTATGGGGGTGCCACAGGGTTCAATTCTTGGACCGACTCTCTTCTCAAATCAAATCAAAATCAAATCAAATTTTATTTGGCACATACACATGGTTAGCAGATGTTAATGCGAGTGTAGCAAAATGCTTGTGAATGGTGAGTTGACGCTGATCTTATATTCAGTAGTTCTTCTCGACTGTATGTAATGAAACCTAAGATGACCTGGGGTACTAATGTAAGAAATAACACGTAAAAAAACAAAACACTCCATAGTTTCCTAGGAACGCGAAGCGAGGCGGCCATCTCTGTATATATCAATGAGGTCGCTCTTGCTGCTGGTGAGTCTCTGATCCACCTCTACGCAGACGACACCATTCTGTATACTTCTGGCCCTTCTTTGGACACTGTGTTAACAACCCTCCAGGCAAGCTTCAATGCCATACAACTCTCCCTCCATGGCCTCCAATTGCTCTTAAATACAAGTAAAACTAAATGCATGCTCTTCAACTGATCGCTACCTGCACCTACCCGCTTGTCCAACATCACTACTCTGGACGGCTCTGACTTAGAATACATGGACAACTACAAATACTTAGGTGTCTGGTTAGACTGTAAACTCTCCTTCCAGACCCATATCAAACATCTCCAATCCAAAGTTAAATCTAGAATTGGCTTCCTATTTCGCAACAAAGCATCCTTCACTCATGCTGCCAAACATACCCTTGTAAAACTGACCATCCTACCAATCCTCGACTTTGGCGATGTCATTTACAAAATAGCCTCCAATACCCTACTCAACAAATTGGATGCAGTCTATCACAGTGCAATCCATTTTGTCACCAAAGCCCCATATACTACCCACCATTGCGACCTGTACGCTCTCGTTGGCTGGCCCTCGCTTCATACTCGTCGCCAAACCCACTGGCTCCATGTCATCTACAAAACCCTGCTAGGTAAAGTCCCCCCTTATCTCAGCTCGCTGGTCACCATAGCATCTCCCACCTGTAGCACACGCTCCAGCAGGTATATCTCTCTAGTCACCCCCAAAACCAATTCTTTCTTTGGCCGCCTCTCCTTCCAGTTCTCTGCTGCCAATGACTGGAACGAACTACAAAAATCTCTGAAACTGGAAACACTTATCTCCCTCACTAGCTTTAAGCACCAACTGTCATAGCAGCTCACAGAATACTGCACCTGTACATAGCCCACCTATAATTTAGCCCAAACAACTACCTCTTTCCCAACTGTATTTAATTAATTAATTTATTTTGCTCCTTTGCACCCCATTATTTTTATTTCTACTTTGCACATTCTTCCATTGCAAAACTACCATTCCAGTGTTTTACTTGAAATATTGTATTTACTTTGCCACCATGGCCTTTTTTGCCTTTACCTCCCTTCTCACCTCATTTGCTCACATTGTATATAGACTTGTTTATACTGTATTATTGACTGTATGTTTGTTTTACTCCATGTGTAACTCTGTGTCGTTGTATCTGTCGAACTGCTTTGCTTTATCTTGGCCAGGTCGCAATTGTAAATGAGAACTTGTTCTCAACTTGCCTACCTGGTTAAATAAAGGTGAAATAAAATAAATAAATACATTTGCCACAGTATTTGCAAATGTACACAGCTTTTCCTTCTACATTAGCTGCAGTGAAATGTCTCCACACATCAGATAGTGCCCGTGGCATTTTCCTGTGAAGATTAGAAGAAGAAAAAAATAAGTAAAAATTCCATGTACAGATAAATAGTTAAGCAGATAGATTTAACAACTTTCTTTATAAGATAAATGTTTTAAAATTAAACATGTATGGAAACAGCTGAATTAACACTCATCAGTTAGCAGGCTCAAGCAAGTTAAAATCCACATGGTAGCAAAAACTAACTAGCAGAAATTGTTAACAAGTTAGAAATAATTTAAACACACTTTGCTGTAGGCTACTATTTACTAGATAACAAAAAATCATGTCATATAAAATATATTCACCCCACCCAGTATTGTAATCAAAACTTACCAGAAAGCATGTAGTCCTTTGCTTAGACAGTGTAGTAGTGTGGGTTCAATAGCATCTCATTAGTGTGCAAGATTTTGAGAATAAGCTGTACATGTGATGGAAGAGTGTACTGCACATGTGATGGAAGAATGCACTGTGCATGTGATGGAAGAATGCACTGTGCATGCAGAGGGTTGTAAATTCCATTGAATTTGGGATAGTTTAACCAAAATATGCCACAAGACCTAGAATTGCCTTGTGTATCCCTGTTCTAAGCAATATTTTGAGGAACATTTCCAGAAAATGTCCTAACATTTCCCGGAAAGTTTCCAACCCTTTGCAACCCTACTTGCAGGTCTCTGCTATAGAAGAGTTATTACAGCACATCTAGTATGGTACCAAACTAGGCTGCTCTGCTCTGCCTGCTCCCTCATCTTCTCTCTAATGCAGGTTCAATGTCAGCAGCCCTGGTATTTGAGCCAAAGCTGAAGAGTGAAAAGATCACTTTCTGTCCTCACACCTCAGGCACCAGTCACCTCTTCACCCCACAGCTGAACCTCTACTGAGGACTGCGCTATGGCCAACCCTGTGGCCTGCATGGGCCAATGTGTGTGTGTGTGTGTGGTGTGTGTGGTGTGTATGTGAGGTGTGTGTGTGAGGAGCAAGTCACAGGCTTGTGTGAAAGACTCTTTCATTCACATGGACAGTGTGTCCATTCAGTCTCCTCTCAGCTGCAAACACACTGGCTCCATTTCCACTCTGGGTTCTCTGCCAATCAGCTGGTTGGAATCTGTTTCTCTCTCCTCTCTGTCACTGTCTATCTGATTTATCTCACTCTACCCCCCTCTCCCCCCCACCGATTTCACCGATTCGGCCACGTATGCAATCTCCAGAATGATTAAATCAATGATTTAAAGTTACAGTTGCACTTCAGTTTATGTGACAAAATAACAAAGTATACTGTAGATAATCATTGCACCATCTAAACTGCTGTGAAGTATATTTTCAATAACCAAAAATATTGTTAATTCAGCTGCTTGAAGCTGGTGTACAAAACAGAAAGTAAAAAATGCCAAAACAAAATGGGAAGCATGGAAATGGCACACGTAGAACATATCTACCGCTTCTTAGACTTGCTTTTAAGTAGAATGATAGACCTATAACTCAATTTCTATGTGAATTTGGTTGGTGTTCCCAAAAAGTTATATATTGCCACTTTAAAACTTCTAAATGAACATTTTAAAGAAGTATCATCATGTAGAATAGAATAGAACTTTATTATTCCCACAACTAACAATCAGCACAGAACACACATTTGGGAGGAGCACAGCGTAGGGCGTCATTACAGAAAGCAAACATTTTAATAATAGTTTTTATTTAAATTGATCAAAGTCAACAACAAAAAACTACATATATATATATAAATATATATTATAGGGATGTAAAATAAATAAAAAATAGAGTTAATCGCAGGATTTGCAATGTTCAAATTCTTAATTTGCTCGAATTAAGCTGTAATTTAAGATTTTCTTACAAAAAAGCATTAAAAGAATATTGACGTCCTGATTTTTCTAAAGTGATGGTTAGCAACATTAGGTCAATTGACAAAGCACACTTTCGTTAACCTCAATGTCAACTTGTTTTTAGATTGCTTTGTTGGTTTTAAGCTGTATATATTATGTATTTGGGATGTTTTCAGTGTATTTTGAGTGCTTTCAGACAATGCAAGTTATCGCGTTAAAAAAAATGATGCACAGAAATTACAAGAAGTTAATTTAAGTTATGTGATTAACTCTGACAGCCCTAATTATTTATGGTCATTCTTAATATTTTTTTCCCAATGAGTTTCCCCCTCATCTGATCGACACATGTCCCTCAAACCTTTATAATCCGATTGTCATAGGGTTGGATGGGATGCCTCATGATATCACTCTCGCCTGAGGCCTTTAGTCCAAACTGGTATCTGTATCAAACTTGACAATGACTTGCGGGCAGTGGGTTCCGAACAACAATAAAAAAGAGCTATACAAAAAAGTCCTAACACCACAAAAAGGGCACTTTGGAGACAGGAAGGGCAAAGGGTCATGTGCTCTGCACAGGTAGAGCCCTGTCTGTGCACGTGCCTGGGTCCGTGTGTACTGCAGCTGCTGCACAAGTTTTTCAATTCCAAATGGTGACACTCATATGGTCACACCCTGCTACACCCAACAAACCGTCATGGAAGTAGCAAATTGTTTAATGAACTGAATGCCTTCCCTCTTCCAAAGTTTCTCCCAGAGTTTCCCACAGTCAGAATTACTCATAGACTGTCTACATGGCAGCTTCAGAGACTTATGCTTCATAGTCAAGGGGCAGTGTTTCCCTTGAAGAAGCCTTCTGGGCAGCAACAATTTCCATTGAAACCAGTTGAAACCAAAGTATTTCAGGTGGGGGGAGATAGATATGACTTTGAAGAGGTCAACACCTCTAAATAATGGTTTCTTCCAAGAGGGGCTCTTTACATTTTCTTAAACTCAGGGGGCGGCTTTAGTTTAGCTTTCAACTTCGTTCTGATAAGCAACTGGATATAATTGGAACGCTTTGAACTCTTAACAGCACTGTTATTAATACTGTGTGTGTACTCCCTCTAAACCTTACCCTCTCTGAACAGCGAAGTAGATAAGACGGTCCATCCATAATGCCAAGCTAGGCCAAAGGGGTCCAAAGTGGTCCCAATTGGGCCAAGTCGGGCCTCGTTGGAATCTATGCTTCTGTTGTGGGATTTTCTTTTGGGTCCAGCCAGCCCTTCAGTACCCTTAGTAGTACCCTTTCAAGTGTTCTTTCTAGGGGAATTGGATTTTTGTCAATTGCCCCATGTCGTGATGTGTGTCTTAATTGTCCCAGGAAGAAAGCTGTGATTATTTGGCTGTGTATACACACACACACGCACTGATACACATACACACACACTCACGCACTGACACACACACACACACTCACGCACTGACACACACACATACACACACACACACACACACACGCACTGACACACACACACACACACACACACACTCACGCACACACACACACACACACACGCACTTACACACACATACACACACTCACGCACTGACACATACACACACACTCACGCACTGACACACACACACACACACTCACGCACTGACACACACACATACACACACACACTGACACACACACACACACGCACTGACACACACACACACACACACACACACACTCACGCACACACACACACACACTCACGCACTGACACACACATACACACACTCACGCACTGCACTACACACACACACACACACACACACTCACGCACTGACACACACACACGCACACACACACACACACTCTGATTCCACGATACCCATGAATGGTCATTTTTGAAGATCTAAATAGAATGTGTTTTTGAAACATCAGATACACACACACACTCACGCACTGACACACACACACACACACACACACACACACACACACACACACACACACACTCTCTCTCTCTGTATCTGATGTTTCAAAAACACATTCTATTTAGATCTTCAAAAATGACCATTCATGGGTATCGTGGAATCAGAGAGTGTGTGTGTGTGTGTGTGTGTGTGTGTGTGTCAGTACAGGTTAAATCAAGATATTGTCCTACGAAGAAATGACCATTCATGGGTATCATGGAATCAGAGTGTGCGGGTGTGTGTGTGTGTCAGTACAGGTTAAATCAAGATATTGTCCTGTGAAGAAAGGACCATTCATGGTAAAACATTTGTTGGGGGGTGACCCTGTGACTGGGATCACCAGTGGTGTGCTGGAGCTGAACAGATTAGTGTGTGTGTGTGTTTGTATATGTGTGTGTGTTTTGTATGAATAGAGATGTTATTGTTCCTACTCTACTGCCTCTGAGGGTGAAAATAGACTTTTACACAATGAGATCAGACTTGACTTTCCCTCTCTATCACACCTGCTCTCTCTCTGTCTCTCTCTCACCACAAGTGGTGGGGTGGCTGGTGTGTTAGTTTTTTAATTGCAGACTGCCACTTTAACATTACTTTTCCCCCTCACTTGACTGTAGATGATACTCCAAAAGGTTTTGGGATATTTAGTTCCCCTACCGAGATAGTAAACAGTCATATTTTATGTAGTCAGATTAATGTCATAGGGCCCCATTCATTCCGAAAGTGCCTAAAACACCTTATATACATTCCAACCCAGCTCATATTCGGGTTGGGGGAGGGTTTGTCCAGGGTTGGCCGTCATTGCAAAATAAGAATTTGTTTTTAACTGACTTGCCAAGTTAAATAAAGGTTACATTTAATAATAATAATAATAAATAATATTAAAACAGTATCCTTTTATGAAGACCGTGTCTCCATTATATATTTTTCAAGTAATTTGATGGCATTGAAAATGCATCAACTGTGCACTGGCATTATATCATAATAGGTGACTTAAATTTTGACCAGATTTCTCCATGGAGATTTTTAAATTTAATTTAATTTTTACATAAAAAAAACCCCTCAAAGCTTCAAAATTGTACAGTTGAAGTCGGAAGTTTACATACACTTAGGTTGGAGTCATTAAAACTAGTTTTTCAACCACTCCACAAATGTTGGTAGTTTAGGCAAGTCGGTTAGGACATCTACTGTGTGCATGACACAAGTAATTTTTCCAACAATTGTTTACAGACAGATTATTTCACTTATAATTCACTGTATTACAATTCTAGTGGGTCTGAAGTTTACATACACTAAGTTGACTGTGCCTATACGGTACTGTATTTGATACCATTCCACTGATTCTGCTCCAGCCATTACTACGAGCACGTCCTCCCCAATTAAGGTGTCACCAACTTCCTGTGTTGTAAACCTACTTAGGAGAAAAGTTGGGGGAAATGGCCTTGTAAGATTTTGATTCCATTTTCACACTTGCTACAGAGCTCTTCTTTGTTTTCTCCCATTCAGCATTGTTCACATCCTCTTAAGCCTTAGCCCCACCCATCTCTTTAATAATTCACCTGTAAAAGCATGGCCAACCTCTCCATTATCTCTGCCAATCATGTCTGTCCGGGAAAGATCCTGTCTTTCTTCCTACAGTGCCTTGCGAAAGTATTCGGCCCCCTTGAACTTTGCGACCTTTTGCCACATTTCAGGCTTCAAACATAAAGATATAAAACTGTATTTTTTTGTGAAGAATCAACAACAAGTGGGACACAATCATGAAGTGGAACGACATTTATTGGATATTTCAAACTTTTTTAACAAATCAAAAACTGAAAAATTGGGCGTGCAAAATTATTCAGCCCCTTTACTTTCAGTGCAGCAAACTCTCTCCAGAAGTTCAGTGAGGATCTCTGAATGATCCAATGTTGACCTAAATGACTAATGATGATAAATACAATCCACCTGTGTGTAATCAAGTCTCCGTATAAATGCACCTGTGATAGTCTCAGAGGTCCGTTAAAAGCGCAGAGAGCATCATGAAGAACAAGGAACACACCAGGCAGGTCCGAGATACTGTTGTGAAGAAGTTTAAAGCCGGATTTGGATACAAAAAGATTTCCCAAGCTTTAAACATCCCAAGGAGCACTGTGCAAGCGATAATATTGAAATGGAAGGAGTATCAGACCACTGCAAATCTACCAAGACCTGGCCGTCCCTCTAAACTTTCAGCTCATACAAGGAGAAGACTGATCAGAGATGCAGCCAAGAGGCCCATGATCACTCTGGATGAACTGCAGAGATCTACAGCTGAGGTGGGAGACTCTGTCCATAGGACAACAATCAGTCGTATATTGCACAAATCTGGCCTTTTTGGAAGAGTGGCAAGAAGAAAGCCATTTCTTAAAGATATCCATAAAAAGTGTCGTTTAAAGTTTGCCACAAGCCACCTGGGAGACACACCAAACATGTGGAAGAAGGTGCTCTGGTCAGATGAAACCAAAATGGAACTTTTTGGCAACAATGCAAAACGTTATGTTTGGCGTAAAAGCAACACAGCTCATCACCCTGAACACACCATCCCCACTGTCAAACATGGTGGTGGCAGCATCATGGTTTGGGCCTGCTTTTCTTCAGCAGGGACAGGGAAGATGGTTAAAATTGATGGGAAGATGGATGGAGCCAAATACAGGACCATTCTGGAAGAAAACCTGATGGAGTCTGCAAAAGACCTGAGACTGGGATGGAGATTTGTCTTCCAACAAGACAATGATCCAAAACATAAAGCAAAATCTACAATGGAATGGTTCAAAAATAAACATATCCAGGTGTTAGAATGGCCAAGTCAAAGTCCAGACCTGAATCCAATCGAGAATCTGTGGAAAGAACTGAAAACTGCTGTTCACAAATGCTCTCCATCCAACCTCACTGAGCTCGAGCTGTTTTGCAAGGAGGAATGGGAAAAAATTTCAGTCTCTCGATGTGCAAAACTGATAGAGACATACCCCAAGCGACTTACAGCTGTAATCGCAGCAAAAGGTGGCGCTACAAAGTATTAACTTAAGGGGGCCGAATAATTTTGCACGCCCAATTTTTCAGTTTTTGATTTGTTAAAAAAGTTTGAAATATCCAATAAATGTCGTTCCACGTCATGATTGTGTCCCACTTGTTGTTGATTCTTCACAAAAAAATACAGTTTTCTATCTTTATGTTTGAAGCCTGAAATGTGGCAAAAGGTCGCAAAGTTCAAGGGGGCCGAATACTGTATATGCTGTATCTCAGTGCTTTCTCCTTGGCTGCACTAGGCTCATATTTTGACATCTTTATTCATATTTACAGATCCAATACCAGTTTGTAATGAAGTCACATGGCCAAGAAGGCATTAGCATCAAACACCCCTGATCCTATAACCAGTCACATTTATTCAGCAACAGATACTTTTGTAATGTGAGTTGAACTGTCCCTCTAATCCGTTGGTCCTTCCCTCCTCTAAAGTGACTCACTGCCCCACTGTAACACACACACACACACACACACACACACACACACACACACACACACACACACACACACACACACACACACACACACACACACACACACACACACACACACACACATACATACATACATACATACATACATACATACATACATACATACATACATACATACATACAGTGGGGAGAACAAGTATTTGATACACTGCCGATTTTGCAGGTTTTCCTACTTACAAAGCATGTAGAGGTCTGTCATTTTTATCATAGGTACACTTCAACTGTGAGAGACGGAATCTAAAAAATCCAGAAAATCACATTTTATGATTTATATATATATATATTTTATTTTTTAAATTTAAATTTGACCCCCTTTTTCTCCCCAATTTCGTGTCATCCAATTGTTAGTAATTACTATCTTGTCTCATTGCTACAACTCCCCTACGGGCTCGGGAGAGACGAAGGTCGAAAGCCATGCGTCCTCCGAAACACAACCCAACCAAGCCGCACTGCTTCTTTGTAACAGTATTTTTATTGGAATTTCACAATTTTCACCCATATTAAGAGATACAACAACAGAGACAAAGCACACAGAACAAAAACAAGAAAAACAGCACCCACTTACACATATCTACGTGCATATATATACACATACATACACATACATACACATACATACATATACCCATGCATATACACACACATACGCATACATACGCGCACGCACACACACACATACACACCCATACATACCCATACATACGTACACCATTTTCCTCTTCCCGCTCGGTGCTTCTCTCACCCCATCACCATCATTGCGTCTCTCAATACATACATTTTAAACAAACTTACAAACAGAAATTAAACAAAAAAGCTCAGTTTAAACCAAGAGGTTAGGTTCCACACATGGAATGTACAGTGTAGTTCTGAAATACCTAGATCCCCGCCATTCTAAGAGAATCCTTGCAGCATAATAGCTGATACCTCAGGTTCTAGGTAATTTAGATATTGTTCCCATACTTTGCAGAACTGGTCTGTTTTAGAATGCAATGTACATGTCAGATATTCCAGAGGCACCCATTCAAATAGTATCTTATGCCAATCTTTAATAGAAGGAACCTTATCACTAATCCACTGTAAAAGGATGTTTTTCCTCGCTGCGAAGGTAAGGATGTTGTAAAGCCTCCTTTTACCCACAGAAGTAACATGCCTACTAGGGAGACCTAACAGTAAAGAAACTGGGTCCAATTCTAGATCAACCCCTAGGATCTTTTCAATTTCTTGCAGAACACCAGACCAGTATCTTTGTATTTTGGTACATGACCATAAACAATGTGTTAGGGTGCCTGTATCAGTTTTGCATTTAAGACACTGAGGGGAAGAGGAAGTGGGGCTAAAAGCATGTATGCGATTTGGGGATATATGCAATCTGTGTATTATTCTTAATTGGATTGCTCTAGTACGGTTACATATAGATATTGTTTTTGCATATTTCCAAATGTCCTCCCACATCTCTTCGTCAATAGTAACAGACAATTCTTTGTCCCACACTTGTTTCACCCTCTGTGTGTTGACAGCAGAAAATGACCTTAAAGTATCATAAAACAGACTTACAGACATTTTCCTTTGTGGGAAAAAAAGCATTCTTTCAATGACAGACACATCAGGGTTACCAATTAAGGTGGTGCTCTTCAGAATATAATGTCTTACTTGGAGGAAGCGGAAAAAGTCCTGCTTTGGGAGTCGATATTTCTCGACCATCTGCTCAAATGACAACAAAATTTTATCAGCAAATAAGTCATTTAGCCTGCGTATGCCCTTATTAAGCCATAAGTTAAAGCCAGCATCCAGCAATCCTGGACTGAAATCTGGGTTGTTAAGAATTGGGGTAAGAGCAGAGGTTAGTTTGGACCTTCCCAGGAAGCGTTGAACTGACCTCCATACTTTAAGTGTGTTAAGTGTAACGGGATTATTGCAGTGATCTTCTACAGATTTGAAACTTCTGAAAAATAAAAGATCCTGTAAGGGGTATTTTGAAAGAGAAGTCTCAATGTCTAACCAAATAGAGGAGTCATCATTTGTGATCCAGTCAGAAATATAACAAAGGTGGGCACACCATTGATAGAACCCGATATTGGGCAGGTCCAAGCCGCCCATAGAACTTGGCAGCTGCAATATTGCCATTTTAAGTCTTGGCTTGCGTTTACTCCATATAAAGGAACTTAGCCATCCATTTACATCCTTTATTACCTTATTTGAGAGTAATACTGGGATCATTTGGATTGGGTAAAGTAGTCTAGGTAAAATGTTCATTTTCAAGAGGGATATTCTACCCAACCAAGAAATCGGGAGAGAGTTCCAGCGCTCCAGATCCTGTCTTATTGTATCAAACAAGGGAACAAAATTGGCTTCAGATACATGAAACCTGAGGGAGACCATTTAAAAGGGAAGGGGGGAAGAAGTATTAGGTACAGAGTGTAGGCTACCAAGTGGCTTAGCCTCTGACTTAGTAAGGTTAATCTTGTAGCCTGAGAATTCGCTGAATAATTCAATAATATTAATAAGAGATGTAATTGAAGTCTCAGGACTAGAGATGAATATCAGGACATCATCAGCATACAAGCTTATTTTATGGTGAACATCACCAATGAGCAGCCCCTGTATAGCAGGCGTTACCCTGATGGCCTCGGCCAGTGGTTCCATAACGAGTGCAAAGAGGAGGGGGGATAAAGGACAGCCCTGTCTGGTACCTCTGTGTATAGAGAAGCTATTTGACCTTAGCCCATTAGTAAGGACAGCAGCCTGAGGATCATCATATAAAACTTTCACCCATTTTATAAAGTTGTCCCCCAGACCAAATTTATTAGGTATTACCACTCCACACAATCAAATGCTTTCTCAGCATCTAGGGAGAGCACAAGACCATCCACAGCACTTTGTTGGTAGGCTTGACTTACATTAAGAAACCGCCTGACATTGTTGCATGACTTACGGCCCCTAATGAAGCCAGTTTGGTCTCCTTTCACAATTAGTGGCAGTGAGTCCTCTAATCTTGTGGCTAGAATTTTAGAAAGCAATTTTCTATCCACATTCAGAAGCGAAATTGGTCTGTACGAGAAACAAGACTTTGGACATTTTCCCTTTTTGAGAATAAGTGAAATGTTGGCTTCTCTCAGCGTTTGAGGGAGTTGGTCATTTGAAAATGAGTGGTTAAACATATCACGCAATGGCTCAAGGATCAGGCCATGAAACTCTTTATAGAACTCACTACAAAACCCGTCTGGTCCTGGGGACCTACCATTTTGCAGATTCTTAATTGCGAACAATATCTCTTCCATTGTTAATAGGGGCATTAAGGAGGGACCTCTGCTCTTCGGAGATAGTAGGGAGCTCAATCTTACAAAAGAAGTTCTCCATTAATTTGGGTGCATCCTTTGGCAGTTCTGAGGCATAAAGGTTTGTATAAAATTTCTTAAATGAGTCACTTATCAATTTATTTTCATATAAATGATTACCATCAGAATCAGTAATAGTAGCAATTGACTGAGAGTCAGCCCTCTTTTTAGCTAGGTATGCCAAGTACTTTCCTGGCTTATCGCCATGTTCATATAGCTTTTGCCTGACAAATCTCATTTTCTTTTCAGCGTCCTGTGTTAGGAGAGAGTCAACGTTGATCTAATGACTGATATTTCCTTTAATAGGGCAGGAGTGGGCGTTTTAATGTAGTCCTTCTCTTTAGTTCCTAATTCACCCTCTAACATTTTTTGCTTTTCCCGCTTTTTCCGTCTCTTAGTAGCTGTGTATGACATAATCAGACCCCTGGCATACGCTTTACAGGTCTCCCAAAGGAGCGAGGGGTTATCTGTTGATTGAGAGTTAATAGAGAAAAATGCTTTCAACTCTGTAATAAAATATGATGTGAATGTATGGTCTTTAAGAATGGTTGTGTTCAACCTCCAATGTCGAGTTTTATGTCCAGGATCACCTCAGCATGATCAGATATGACTATGCTTCCTATCCTAGTGGATAAAACAGACTGCAAAGAAGTCCTGGGCATAAAAAAATAATCTATTCTAGTCTGACATACATGAGGTGCAGAGAAAAAAGTGAACTCTCTGTTGGAGGGATGAAAAGCTCTCCAGACATCCGCATACCCCAGATCATCACAAATAGCTTTAAGTGACTTAGCTTGAGGAGAGAGTGAAGCTATACCACTGGGAAACTTATCAATAAGGGGGTTCAACAAGCAATTAAAATCTCCTCCAACCACTGCAGTGTCTGAGTTTAATTCTGAAAAGTCTAGAAATGCCTTAGTGAGGAAATCAGGGGGGTGAGCAGGGGGGGAAGTAAATATTAATTATGGAAATGTTCTGCCCTTGTAAAGTACCATTAATTATAACAAAGTGACCAAATTTATCTTTCACACAATTCAAGACTTTAAGTGGTAAGTTCTTTTTCACCAGAATTGCTACACCTCTACTTCT
Organism: Oncorhynchus tshawytscha; assembly: GCF_018296145.1. Lineage (NCBI taxonomy): Eukaryota > Metazoa > Chordata > Actinopteri > Salmoniformes > Salmonidae > Oncorhynchus > Oncorhynchus tshawytscha. The sequence continues at coordinate 651,366 of NW_024609817.1, forward strand.
GGATGTAAATGATGAGAAAAACACTTGACCAAACCCCCCTTGTTGTAATTTCAGGTGCTCCTTATCATCCAAATGAATTTCTTGCAACAGGGCAATATCAATATTTTTTTTTTTTAAAGACAGTACCTTCTTCCTTTTAATGGGGCTCCCTCTAATGTTCTGTGTACATACACGCAGTCTGTTACCTGCCATTGTATCTTGACCATTCAATATCCAGACTGGATCCTACTGTAAAAGTGGGGTGGTACCTTTTTCCATGTGTTGAACTCTCCTCTATCTCACTGAGCATAAACAAACGATATGAACCCTGAACTCGAACTATACTAAACCCAAAAATTAAACATGTAAAGATCCAAAAGGGGGTTTTCCCACTAGCTAACATGCAGGGGATTTCAACTCTCCAATGTAGACTCTTAAGTCTGCATTGTCGCTCAATAGCCTCATCCTTTATATGTATGGAAAAGAAAATCAATAGAAGAAGATTGAGGCTCTTCCACCTAAAACCAAGCCTGGGCACCAATATGGATTCACACATATCTCAGCCTGAGCTATAGCGGCTATTACTTTAGCAAGAAAAATAATAAAGATACGAATATTACTGAGCCGGAGTACGTGGGGACTCACACCACTGTTTCATGATCAGATTCAACCAAAAATAAACAAAGTTATTCAATGCTGTGGAGGTGCAGCTTAAAGTTATTTACCCGAGAGAGTCAATAAACGCAGCAGCCTCTTCAGATGTGTAGAGCTTTTTAGGTGATCCGTTGACCATAATCTTCAATGTGGCCAGGTACAACAGTGCGTAGTCCATCTTCATTCTCCTGAGTCGAGCCTTCGCCTCATCAAACGCTTTGCATCTTCGTACAACAGCTGTGGAATAATCATTGAAGAATGAGACCTTTGGACCTTTATGTTGACTACCATCAGAGCCGATGTTTCTAGCCACATCCATGACACGCTGCTTGTCGGTGAAGTTGTGGAACTTTATAACCACTGGCCGTGGGCGCTGATTGGGACCGGGTATCGGTGCTTGAGAGCGATGGGCTCTGTCCAGCTTCACACGACCAGCCTTAGTGTCCATTTGTAGGTAGCCAGGGATCCATTCCTCAAAGAATTTTACTGAACGTGTCCCTTCAGAATTTTCCGGGAGTCCCACAACACGAATATTGCATCTGCGTCCTCGATTATCCAAGTCGTCAATGTGCTCCGCCATTTCGCGCACCTGTTTCTCAAGTGCTTTTATCTTAGCGTCCATAGATGTAGTTGAAGTTTCCACTGCAGCAATTCTTCCTTCCGCCTCAACAACACGTTTCACAACCCTCTGTATTTCAGCTGAATGGCCTGCTATTGCTTCCAAGACCGTTCTTATCTTAGCATCGATCACTTTAGTAATGTTATCAGTCATCTTTTGAATCATCAGGTCCATTGTGCCTGGATCCGCAGTGGTGTTAGCTTCGCTAACGTTAGCTAGCTCCTCATGCACATCCACAGTGGTGGTGGTTTTGGTCGACTTCTTAGTAGTTCTATTGGGCATGTTGTCGGAGATTTTTGCGAAATAGTCGTCAGGACTCATTATATGGTAACTTATTTAGCCAATTCTACCACTTTTTCAAGCTAGGAGATTAATGTAAGAATATAAATTTAAGAATGCCACGAGAGCTCGCTGAAACACCGTGTTCTCTCTACGGCGCCATTTTGTCCCGCACTGCTTCTTAACACAGCGCGCATCCAACCCGGAAGCCAGCCACACCAATGTGTCAGAAGAAACACTGCACTGCGCCCGGCCCGCCACAGGAGTCGCTGGTGCGCGATGAGACAAGGATATCCCTACCGTCCAAACCTTCCCCAACCCAGAAGACGCTAGGCCAATTGTGCGTCGCCCCACGGACCTCCCGGTCGCGGCTAGCTGTGACAGAGCCTGGGCACAAACCCAGAGTCTCTAGTTACACAGCTAGCGCTGCGATGCAGTGCCCTAGACCACTGCGCCACCCGGGAGGCCACATTGTATGATTTTTAAGTAATTCATTTGCATTTTATTGCATGACATAAGTATTTGATACATCAGAAAAGCAGAACTTAATATTTGGTACAGAAACCAGAGATCATACGTTTCTTGTAGTTCTTGACCAGGTTTGTACACATTGCAGCATGGATTTTGGCCCACTCCTTCATACAGACCTTCTCCAGATCCTTCAGGTTTCGGGGCTGTCGCTGGGCAATATGGACTTTCAGCTCCCTCCAAAGATTTTCTATTGGGTTCAGGTCTGGAGACTGGCTAGGCCACTCCAGGACCTTGAGATGCTTCTTACGGAGCCACTCCTTAGTTGCCCTGGCTGTGTGTTTCGGGTCGTTGTCATGCTGGAAGACCCAGCCACGACACATCTTCAATGCTCTTACTGAGGGAAGGAGGTTGTTGGCCAAGATCTCGCGATACATGGCCCCATCCATCCTCCCCTCAATACGGTGCAATCGTCCTGTCCCCTTTGCAGAAAAGCATCCCCAAAGAATGATGTTTCCACCTCCATGCTTCACAGTTTGGATGGTGTTCTTGGGGTTGTACTCATCCTTCTTCTTCCTCCAAACACGGCGAGTGGAGTTTAGACCAAAAAGCTTTATTTTTGTCTCATCAGACCATATGACCTCCTCCCATTCCTCCTCTGTATCATCCAGATGGTCATTGGAAAACTTCAGACGGGCCTGGACATGCGCCGGCTTGAGCAGGGGGACCTTGCGTGCGCTGCAGGATTTTAATCCATGACGGCATAGTGTTTTACTAATGGTTTTCTTTGAGACTGTGGTCCCAGCTCTCTACAGGTCATTGACCAGGTCCTGCCATGTAGTTCTGGGCTGATCCCTCACATTCCTCATGATCATTGATGCCCCACGAGGTGAGATCTTGCATGGAGCCCCAGACTGAGGGTGATTGACCGTCATCTTGAACTTCTTCCATTTTCTAATAAATGCGCCAACAGTTGTTACCTTCTCACCAAGCTGCTTGCCTATTGTCCTGTAGCCCATCCCAGCCTTGATGTCCTTACATAGCTCTCTGGTCTTGGCCATTGTGGAGAGTTTGGAGTCTGTTTGATTGAGTGTGTGGACAGGTGTCTTTTATACAGGTAATGAGTTCAAACAGGTGCAGTTAATACAGGTAATGAATGGAGAACAGGAGGGCTTCTTAAAGAAAACCTAAGAGGTCTGTGAGAGCCGGAATTCTTACTGGTTGGTAGGTGATCAAATACTTATGTCATGCAATAAATTGCTAATTAATTACTTAAAAATCATACAATGTGATTTTCTGGATTTTTGTTTTAGATTACATCTCTCACAGTTGAAGTGTACCTATGATAACAATTACAGACCTCTACATGCTTTGTAAGTAGGAAAACCTGCAAAATCGGCAGTGTATCAAATACTTGTTCTCCCCACTGTATGTACATACATACATACATACATACATACACAGAGTCACACACACGTGCATACACATACATACATGCACACACGCACGCACACACACACACACATACACACATATACACACATATACACACACACACCACAGACACACTCTGGGGTGTTGTGTAAACTATACTTAGTGGTGTTTTCTCTGTCCCTACAGACATTGAAGCGACGCATGACCCTTGCAAAAGAGATCGAGAGACCGGGAGAGTGAGACAGAGAGTGAGAGACAGAGAGTGAGAGACAGAGAGTGAGAGACAGAGAGTGAGAGACAGAGAGAGAGAGAAAGAGAGTTACAGAGAGATAGACAGACAGAAAAAGAGAGAGACAGAGAGTCCAAGAGGGAGAGATAGAGACAGAAAGAGAGAGAGAGAGACAGAGAGAGGGAGAGAGAGGCCAGCTGTGCCCTCCAAAGGGCAGGATAGCCCAGACACGGTCACTCTAGTGGTGTGTAAACTCAATTAGAGGTCTTGCTGTTATGGTGGGCTGTTACACCATGACCCAGTGACTTCACAGTGGGAGGGTGTGTGAGAGAGTGTGTGTGTGTGTGTGTGTGTGTGTGTGTGTGTGTGAGTGTGAGTGTGTGTGTGTATGTGTGCATGCAGGTGTGTGTTAGAGATAGTGTGAGTCTGGCCAGATGTGAGCATAGACGGATTGCTGCTCCAAAGGTGACTCATGGCTTCTTTCCAAACCTTTACAGGGGATATAGACACTCTGGGTGTGTGCTGCTTGATAGTGTTTTGGAGTGCTGTGAGGAGGGTCCAGCATCTGTGTGTGTGTGTGTGTTTGCACGTGTGAACGTGTGTTCAAGGGTACAGGCACTTTCTATAATTTATGGACCAGACAGAACCTATTCTGTAGTGCAAGAACAGATTGATCAGAGACTGAAGGCTATCTCTCTGATTATTCTATGGTATTTGGAGCGACTGCACTGAATCATAAACAATATTTATATATATATATTTGTCTCACAGTGACTCAACATTGTGTCTGCTCTACTCTGCCTGTGGTAATGCCTGTCAAACCCAGTGGACTCAGAGCCTGCTGTCTGAATCTGACAACATCAGTGTCTCCACCAGGGAGACACTTCCAGGGTAACTACTGTTGTGGCCCTTTCAGACAGAATGGGCTCCCTACTTAAAAGTCATGTCTGTCGACACCTGAGGGACTTACGTGTGTCTGTGTTTATTTTGGTTCCTCTGGTCCAGACTTATATATAGGGGGGGTCACAGGATGCACCCCAAATGGATCCATATTCCTTTCATAGTGCACTACTTTAGACCAGCGCCCATTGAGTTTTGGTCAAAACCAGTGCACTATATAGGGAATAGGGCGCCATTTGTGATGCAACCCCAGTTCATACAGATGGCAGTGTGCTTTGTGTGTCCGGGTGGGGTGGGGGACGAAGGGGGGGAGGGGAGGGGGCTTCACACATGGGCTTTGTTTAGGCTGGAGTCTGGGTGCAGGGTTGTGTCTGTCTGGAGGACAGCTCAGTGGGAGAAGACTGAAGTCCTGCCTCTCAGCTGGTGTCTTCTCTGGTGTCCTGTCAGACACCCACCAAGTTACTGATGAAAGAGTGTGTGTCTGAGTCTCTTCTCAGTGTGTGTGTGTGTGCGTGTGTACCCTACATGTGTGTGAGTATGCTTGTGATGGTGTGTGTGTGTGTGTGTGATTTGCACAATTTCAGGAAGAATGCCGTGTTCGCCACAGAATTCAGTGATGTTAGCTGGAGCACAGCTAGTCTCTCCTGTGTATACACACAGTGTGAATACGATACCAACCCCGGTCTACTTGGGGAGACGATATCACTGCATCTGTTTATTAAACAAGACTTAGGTCCAGGTTTTTCTCCTCTTATGAACATCACATAGATTATTAGTGTGATTTACGGTCTGTTCTGAGAGCTACGGTGACTAGCACTACGTCGTCTTGGATAGGGAGTCTGCAGCTGAGAGGAGTGAATGTTGCTCTGCACATTTGCACAGTGATGACACACGTGCGTGTGTGTGTGCGCGCATGCGTGCGTGCTCGTGTGTGTGTGTGTGTGTGTGTTGGGAGAAGTTCACATTATTAGCTCTAGTCAGGTAAAACCTCTAACAGAGTTACCAGGGATCTCTTCTTTGGTAACAGAGTTACCAGGGATCTCTTCTTTGGTAACAGAGTTACCAGGGATCTCTTCTTGGGGAACAGAGTTACCAGGGATCTCTTCTTGGGGAACAGAGTTACCAGGGATCTCTTCTTGGGGAACAGAGTTACCAGGGATCTCTTCTTGGGGAACAGAGTTACCAGGGATCTCTTCTTGGGGAACAGAGTTACCAGGGATCTCTTCTTGGGGAACAGAGTTACCAGGGATCTCTTCTTGGGGAACAGAGTTACCAGGGATCTCTTCTTGGGGAACAGAGTTACCAGGGATCTCTTCTTGGGGAACAGAGTTACCAGGGATCTCTTCTTGGGGAACAGAGTTACCAGGGATCTCTTCTTGGGGAACAGAGTTACCAGGGATCTCTTCTTGGGGAACAGAGTTACCAGGGATCTCTTCTTGGGGAACAGAGTTACCAGGGATCTCTTCTTGGGGAACAGAGTTACCAGGGATCTCTTCTTGGGGAACAGAGTTACCAGGGATCTCTTCTTGGGGAACAGAGTTACCAGGGATCTCTGCTTGGGGAACAGAGTTACCAGGGATCTCTTCTTGGGGAACAGAGTTACCAGGGATCTCTTCTTGGGGTATTTCAAGTTTTCTGTTGATCTTTTTATTTTCTACCTCCTGTCTCCCCAGTGTGGAGCGACCCAGAGCCAGACCCAGGGTGCCGTGTTCCTGCCTGAGTTTGCTCTGTCCCCTCAGGGAAGTTTCCTGGAGGACGCTACCGAGGACCAGTTCCTTACCTACAGATACGACGACCAGGTGGGTACACACACACACACACACACACACACACACACACACACACACACACACACACACACACACTCACACTCACACACACACACACACACACACACACACACACACACACACACACACACACACACACACACACACACACACACACACACATACACACATACACACACACACACATACACTCACACACACAATGGAAAACCTGATCCTCTGAGTGGGTCTGCTGTGAGTGACGTGTGGGAGTAAGGGAGAGAAAGATGGGGTGTTTTTGGGGTGTAGACAACAAATGAGACACACATGACATGTCAAAAGAACAACTATTTATAATCAGTAGGAAAAGTCCCCAATGTCTTTTTCTATAGTATACACTATGTGAGAAGATATTGAGTGGACCAGGATACAATGCATTCATTCATTCTTCTCTCTGCAGTTTGATTCAATAAAGCAGCGTGCTCCTGCTGATCCATCTGGCGTTGGGCTGAAGAGCTCAGGATAATAAAGATATGTTGTTTTTTTGCTCTCAATTTGGCCTTTTGGATCAGGAACCACAAAATTCTGGTTAAAATGTTGAGTACATGATGTTTTGAAAAGCTCGCATCTGACTAATATCAGGACAAATGATCCCTAATTATACGCAGAAACATGTCTGAATGTTTCAAGTTGGATTTCTCCTGAATGATTTGTCTGGAATTTGTATGGTTGTATGGCCCAGTACTTTTTTTGAAGCACCCAATTCAATAGAAAATACTGGTCTGTCACTTGGCCCATGGGTTCGTTGAATAGAGATGAAAGATGGCATTACATTTGTCTGTGAATTTCAGACATGCAGTTAAATGCCAGAGAGGCTATTGAAGAGAGAACAAGTGGTATAAAGAGGCAGAGCCTGACAGAATATCTGTCCCATGTTTTAGGCACACAGTAATGAGACATTTCCTTTAAAACACAGGTTTTCAGGCCATAACCTTTCTGTAGAGATGGACCCTGTACTGGGGTCGGGAAAGTGGTGGTCACTCACATTATCACAACCTATCACATTAGAACTGACTGAATCAGTGTTGACTAACTATCACTATTAAGGTTGCAAAATTCTGGTAAAGTCTTGTTTTGGGTTTCTCTGTGTTAGTGGGTGTGGGATGAAAGCTGCTAGGAAGTGAATTCATGGGGTGTGTGTGGCTAAGCTAGACATTGTCGGGTCACTGGGACTGCTGCCAGGTGGCTCAGTGATGCTGTGGTGCTGGCTGCGGGAAGATCAAGGTTGTCGGTTCAATTCCCACGTCGGTCTCATACGCTGACTATGTGTTCACTGGTAGGAGGTTTTCACACACAGGGTTTATTGCATCCAATCTGATTTTAGTAAAAAAGGTCCTGTAATGTGAATACTCTGAAAAATATGTATTTTCAAATGACTGTAGTACCTTGGAAAGTAATGTGAAGAGCTGAATGAACCTGGACGCTCTCAGAGTGATATGAACCAAACTGAGTTCTTCCCTTGGGTCTTCTCTGCTTAACATAAAGACATTTGCACCACATCACACAATGCCACGATATGCTCTAGGTCTGCATCTTCTATCGATTTTACAGAAAGAAAGGGAGACTTTCTTGTTTGTTATTTAGTCTTAACCCAGATACTGGTGATAGGGGTTCATTGAAAAGGGGACGCCAGGTCCCATATTCAGAAAGAATCTTCCAGTAGGAGTGCATCTCATCTAGGATCAGACCCACACATGCATGCCTCTAGCCCCCATTTTCTATTAGCCGAAGCAAAAGTCCTTTGTCATCTCAGAGACAGGAACAATACAGCACTCATAGCTTAGGCACCATGACCGCGTCCCAAGTGGCACCCTAGTCCCTATATAGTGCACTACATTTGACCAGGGCCTTCAGGCCTTTGGTCAAAAGTAGTGCACTATATAGGGAATAGGGTGTAGTATATATGACAAAGTGCCGACATACAAATTGCTGTATGACCCTGCGAATAGAGGAATGATGGAGGTAGACATCTGTTCCTAACACTTTCTCCTGTGGTAGTCTTGGACCAGAGCCTGACTTAGAAAGTCACTGCAGGAGGAACAAAGAGACTGCCTGAGGCTGAGCCAGTCTGTGGAACACACACACACAGCGCCTACAGAAAGTATTCATACCCCTTGACTTATTCCACATTTTGGTGTGCTACATCCTGAATTAAAAATGGATTAAATCCATTTTCAGAAATATCTCATTTACATAAGAATTCACACCCCTGAATCAATACTTTGTAGAAGCGCCTTTGGCAGCGATTACAGCTATGAATCTTTCTGGGTACGTCTCTAAGAGCTTTCTACACCTGGATTGTGCAACATTTGCCCATTATTCTTTTCAAAATGATTAAATCTCTGTTAAATTGGTTGTTGAACATTGCTAGACAACCATTTTCAGGTTTTGCCATAGATTTTCAAATAGATTTGAGTCTGTAACTTGGCCACTCAGGAACATGAATAGTTTTCTTGGTAACTCCAGTGTAGATTTGGCCTTGTGTTGTAGGTTATTGTCCTGCTGAAAGGTCAAACTCCCAGTGTCTGGTGGAAAGCAGACTGAACCAGGTTTTCCTCTAGGATTTTGCCTGTGCTAAGCTCCATTCTGGGGGGTTTTCAGGACAAAAAGTAAATTGCTTTGCCACATTTTTGTTGCAGTATTACTTTAATGCTTTGTTGCAAACAGGATGCATGTACTGGCTTCCTTCTTTTCACTCTGTCAATTAGGTTAGTATAGTGGAGTAAATACAATGTTGTTGATTCATCTTCAGTTTTCTCCTATCACAGCCATTAAACTCTGTAACTGTTTTAAAGTCTCCATTGGCCTCCTGTTGAAATCCCTGAGCGGTTTCCTTTCTCTCTGCCAACTGAGTTAGGAAGGACACCTGTATCTTTGTAGTGACTGGTTGTATTGATACACCATCCAAAGTGTAATTAATAACTTCTCCATGCTCAAAGGAATATTGAATGTCTGTTTTTTTTACCCATCTACCAATTGGAAAATTGGAACCTCCCTGTCTTTGTGGCTGAATCTGTGTTTGAAATTCCCTGCTCGACTGAGGGAGATAGTCATTCAGAAATCTTGTTAAAACACTGTTATTGCACACAGAGTGAGTTCATTATTATGTTTTGTTAAGCAAATGTTTACTCCTGAACTTATTTAGGCTTGCCATAACAAAAGGGTTGAATAATTATTGACTCAAAACATTTCAGCTTTTCATTTTCAATGATTTAGTAGAAATGTCTAAAAACATAATTCCACTTTGACATTATGGGGTGTTGTGTGTAGGCCAGTGAAGAAAACATCTACATTTATTCCATATTGAATTCAGGCTGCAACAACAACGTGGAAAAAGTCAACGGTGTGAATACTTTTTGAAGGCACGGTATGTACACACACACACACACACACACACACACACACACACACACACACACACACACACACACACACACACACACACACACACACACACACACACACACACACACACACACACACACACACACACACACACACACACACACACACACACATACACACACACACACACACACACACACACACACACACACACACACACACACACACACACACACACACACACACACACACACACACACACACACACACACACACACACACACACACACACACACACAGTACACACACACACACACACACACACATGCAGGCACACACACACACACACACACATAACACACACACACACACACACACACAGGCTGACAGACACATACACACAGTCTGTCACACACATGTACACACACACACACACACACATGCAGACACACACACACACACACATAAACACACACACACACACACACACACACACACACACACGACATACACACACACACATACACACACATGTACACACACACACATGTGTACACACACACACACACACATGTGTACACACACACACACACATGTGTACACACACACACACACATATGTACACACACACGTACACAAACGTACACACACACACACACAGACAGAGACATTGCCTGAGGCTGATAAACCAGCCGGTCTGTGGAACACACAAATACACACACACATGCAGGCAGACATGCAGACACACACACGCACACCCATGCATGAACACACACGCACACACATGCATGAACACACACGCACACACAGACACACACACATGCAGACAGACATGCATACACACATGTACACACACATAGATATACACACACATGCAGGCACACACCACACACTGTGGACACACACACATACACACACACACACACACACACACACACACACACACACACACACACACACACGCACACACACACATGTGTACACACACACATGGAACACTGGCACACACACACTGTGTACACACACACACACACATGCACTGTACACACACACACACACACACACACATAGTACACACACATTACACAAACAGACACACACACACACACACACAGAGACATTGCCTGAGGCTGATAAACTGCCAGCAGAGAGAAACATCTGTGGAACACACAAAAACACACACTGCACATGCAGGCAGACATGCAGACACACACACACAACCCATGCATGGACACAGCACACACAGACACACACACATGCACTGACAGACATGCATACACATCACATTCACACACATGTATACAGAGAGACACACACACTGCACTGTACACAGACACACATACACACATGTACACACACATCTGGAATACACACTGTATACACAGAGAAACATCTGGAATGCACTGCACTGTACACCAGAGAAACATCTGGAATGCACTGCACTGTATAGCAAAGAAACATCTGGAATGCACTGCACACAGCACACAGAAACATCTGGAATGCATTGCACTGTACAGCAGAGAGAAACATCTGGAATGCACTGCACTGTGGAACACACAATACACACACACATGCAGGCAGACAGCAGAGAGAAACATCTGGAATGCACTGCACTGTATAGCAGAGAGAAACATCTGGAATGCACTGCACACAGCAGAGAGAAACATCTGGAATGCACTGCACTGTATAGCAGAGAAACATCTGGAATGCACTGCACTGTATAGCAGAGAGAAACATCTGGAATGCACTGCACTGTATAGCAGAGAGAAACATCTGGAATGCACTGCACTGTATAGCAGAGAGAAAATCCTGGAATGCACTGCACTGTATAGCAGAGAGAAACATCTGGAATGCACTGCACTGTATAGCAGAGAGAAACATCTGGAATGCACTGGACTGTACAGCAGAGAGAAACATCTGGAATGCACTGCACTGTACAGCAGAGAGAAACATCTGGAATGCACTGCACTGTATAGCAGAGAGAAACATCTGGAATGCACTGCACTGTACAGCAGAGAGAAACATCTGGAATGCACTGCACTGTATAGCAGAGAGAAACATCTGGAATGCACTGCACTGTACAGCAGAGAGAAACATCTGGAATGCACTGCACTGTATAGCAGAGAGAAACATCTGGAATGCACTGCACTGTATAGCAGAGAGAAACATCTGGAATGCACTGCACTGTATAGCAGAGAGAAACATCTGGAATGCACTGCACTGTATAGCAGAGAGAAACATCTGGAATGCACTGCACTGTATAGCAGAGAGAAACATCTGGAATGCACTGCACTGTATAGCAGAGAGAAACATCTGGAATGCACTGCACTGTATAGCAGAGAGAAACATCTGGAATGCACTGCACTGTACAGCAGAGAGAAACATCTGGAATGCACTGCACTGTACAGCAGAGAGAAACATCTGGAATGCACTGCACTGTATAGCAGAGAGAAACATCTGGAATGCACTGCACTGTACAGCAGAGAGAAATGTGTAGCATGGGGTGTTTCATGATTTTGACACACACGCGCACACACCTTGTCTGTTAGTCACAATAAGTTGAGATGCCTTATGTTGAGAAGCAGGCCTATTATTTTCCCAAATGAGTGTGCGTTGTGTCAACTTCTCATTCTGGTGTCATTCACCAGACTGCTGGGTTATTCTAGCATTAATGTGTGCATGTGTGTCTTTGTCTGTGTGTGTGTCTGTCTGGATATTATTTTAGGGGTCTAAGTGGTTTTTGGTTGAATGGGCTTTAGTTAGAAAACATGGGCCTCTGTTTGGTGTGTGAGGAATGAGTTGAGACTATGGATAGGACATGCAAGAGAGTCATATACACACACACACGCAAACACACACATGCAGGCAGACATGCAGACACACACATGTTCAGACACACACATGCGCACACACACACACATGCGCAGACACACACATGCGCACACACACACATGCGCACACGCACACACACACACACACACACACACATACACATACACACACACACACAGACATGCAGACATGCAGACACACAACACACACACACACAAAATTCTCATGTTCACTCTTTCAACCTGACTTGTCCTCTTTCAAGACTCTCCTCTTCTTTTAAGAGTCAATGTTTTATGAAACGTAGAAGTTCATGGTGCTGATGTTATCTGTTCCCGGATAAGAGCAGTGGTTGACGTTACGTAAATACAGTACTAAATTATACTACTAAAACTGACCTGGGCTCAGCTTAAGAACTGCTGAAGGTTTAACAGCTGTAGTGTTAGTGTACAGGGTCTTTACATTCTCTCATAGATCTAACACAGTGACCACTTAGGAGCCACACGTGCACACTCTCTCAGGAGGGAGAGGGAGGGGAAGGTTGTGAAGGGTTAATGACTCAGGGGTTAGTTGGGTTGTCCTCACAAGATGACTGTTGGTATGAGGGGAGGGGAAGGTTGTGAAGGGTTAATGACTCAGGGGTTAGTTGGGTTGTCCTCACAAGATGACTGTTGGTATGAGGGGAGGGGAAGGTTGTGAAGGGTTAATGACTCAGGGGTTAGTTGGGTTGTCCTCACAAGATGACTGTTGGTATGAGGGGAGGGGAAGGTTGTGAAGGGTTAATGACTCAGGGGTTAGTTGGGTTGTCCTCACAAGATGACTGTTGGTATGAGGGGAGGGGAAGGTTAGGGGAAGGTTGTTGGAAGGTTGAAGTTAAAGAGGGAGGATCTGCTTTAAGATTCAGTACTGCTGTATTGGGGGAGGGAAAGGTTAGGGGAAGGTTAGCTGAGGGTTAGGACAAGGTTAAAAGAAGGCAGGACTGTGCTGAACAACAAGTGTGTCTCATATAAACCTCAATCCACTCTGACCTGTGTTACTAAACTCTTTCCCAAATAGTTGGCCAGTACAGTGGGTCTTGGCTAAAGACACTGTTGGCCAGAAACTTGTTTTTGTCAATTTTGCTCAGTCACAGCAAAGATATTTAACCAATGTCAGTGTGTAACTTTATAGCCACGTGTATTTGGCCTGTAATTACAAGAACCATAACCAGTAGGGTCAGAACTGGACCGCCCCTTTAAATGTTCAGCTCAGATGAGTAGTGTATCTGACCTTCTCAGCACGACCACCTCTATCTCCTAGCTCTTTGTACTGCAGCCTGTTACAGTCAACAGGAGTGGCTGAGATTAGCTAACACACAGAAAGATCAGCCGCTGTGGGTTTAGTGGCTTTAGGAGGTTAGACAAGCACAGTAAACCGCTGGGCAGTAAAACAGAGAGGCATGTAGTAAAGGCCATGGACTCATCCCAAATGGCACCCATTTCCCTGCATAGTGCACTACTTTTGACTAGGGCCCATAGTGCACCACTTTTGAACAGAGCGCTATGGGCCCTAGTCAAAAGTATTCACTACATAGGGCATAGGGTGCCATTAATTTTCAGACACGGCCTTGGTGTACATTCTGTCTGAGTGTGCTTTCCCTACAAGCAAATAGAGAGGCTTGTGAGGGGCGGGAGGGGCTTGTGTTAGCAAACGGGGTGTGTGTGTGTGTGTGTGTGTGTGTGTGTGTGTGTGTGTGTGTGTGCGTGTGTGTGTGCGTGCGTGTGTGCGTGCGTGCGTGTGTGTGTGCGTGTGTGTGTGTGTGTGTGCGTGTGTGTGTGTGTGCGCGCGTGCAAGTAATTCCTCTGGATCCAGTCCTCTGAAAAAAGAGGAGAGAGAGAACTTATCGCTTTGCAAGTAATTCCTCTGGATCCAGTCCTCTGAGAGAGAGAGAGAGACACAGAGAATCGGATGAGGGTAACATCACAGTCCGAAGCCAAATGACAGTCTTTCTTGTGAAACTTTACGGCTCTACCGAGATCCCTAAAAATATGGGGCTTTTTAAAACTCTTGACACACTGCACAGATCCAGAGCTACCCCGCCTCGTTGCCTCATTCTAGGGACAATAGAATCATAAATGACCTGTCAGAGGAGCTTACAAAGACATCTAACATGAGCAGCAATGTAACACGCTGGAACACCAAAAGCCTCATGTGAACGTTGTAGGCCTAAATCAAATGAGAAAAGGTTGAAGTTCAGTATGCACACTATCTGATATTCTGTGTGTTTGCGTGCTTACGTACGTGCGTGTGTGTCCGCGATGTACAGTACGGTGCCTTCGGAAAGCATTTCGACCCCTTGACTTTTTCCAAATTTTGTTACACTACAGCCTTATTCTAAAATAGATGAAATACAAAATATCCTCAGCAATCTTAACACTAAACCCCATAATGACAAAACAAAAACAGGTTTGTAGAAAATTTAACAAAATAATTAGAATAAGAAAACAAATACATTTATATAAGTATTCAGACACTTTGCTATGTGACTCGAAGTTGAGCTCAGGTGCATCCTGTTTCCACTGATCATCCTAGAGATGTTTCTACAACTTGATTTAGAAAGACACACACCTGTCTATATAAGGTCCTACAGTTGACAGCGCATGTCAGAGCAAAAACTAAGCCATGAGGTGGAAGGAAGTGTCCGTAGAGCTCTGAGACAGGATTGTGTCGAGGCACAGATCTGAGGAAGGGTACCAGCATTGAAGGTCCCCAACAACACAGTGACCTCCGTTCTTAAATGGAAGAAGTTTGGAATCACCAAGATTCTTTCTAGAGCTGACCGCCCGGCCAAACTGAGCAATCGGGGGAGAAGGGCCTTGGTCAGGGAGGTGACCAAGAACCCGATGGTCACACTGACAGAGCTCCAGAGTTCCTCTGTGGAGATAGGAGAGCCTTCCTGAAGGACAACCCTCTCTGCAGCACTCCACCAATCAGGCCTTTATGGTAGAGAGCCCAGACGGAAGCCAATCCTCAGTAAAAGGCACATGACAGCCCGCTTGAAGTTTGCCAAAAGGCACTATTGACCATGAAAAACAAGATTCTCTGTTCTGATGAAGCCAAGATTAAACTCTTTGGAATGAATGCCAAGTGTCACGTCTGGAGGAACCATGGCATCATCACAACCAGCATCATGCTGTGGGGATGTTTTTCAGCGGCAGGGACTGGGAGACTTGTCAGGATCGAGTCAAAGATGAACGGAGCAAAGTACAGAGAGATCCTTGATGAAAACCTGGTCCAGACCTCAGACTGGGGTGAAGATTAACCTTCCAACAGGACAACGAACCCTAAGCACACAGACAAGTCTCTGAATGTCCTTGAGTGGCCCAGCCAGAACCCAGACTTGAACCCGATCGAACATCTCTGGAGAGACCTGAAACTAGCTGTGCAGCAACGCTCCCCATCCAACCTGACAGAGCTTGAGAGGATCTGCAGAGAACAATGGGAGAAACACCCCAAAGAAAGGTGTGCCAAGCTTGTAGCGTCATACCAAAGAAAACTCAAGGCTGTAATTGCTACCAAAGGTGCTTCAACTTAGGAAATAGTCTGAATACTTATGTAAATGTGATATTTCTGTTTTTAATTTTTTATAAATTATAGAACATTTCTAAACCTGTTTTTGCTTTGTCACTATGGGGTATTGGGTGTAGATTGATAAGGGAAAAAACTATTCAATACATTTTAGAATAATGTGCAACCTAACAAAATGTGGAAAAAGTCAAGGGGTCTGAATACTTTCTGAAGGTACTGATCAGTAGTGATGATCAGTATGTGAGTGATGATCAGAATGTGAGTGATGATCAGTATGTGAGTGATGGTCAGTATGTGAGTGATGATCAGAATGTGAGTGATGATCAGAATGTGAGTGATGATCAGTATGTGAGTGATGGTCAGTATGTGAATGATGATCAGTATGTGTGTGATGATCAGTATGTGTGTGATGGTCAGTATGTGAGTGATGATCAGTATGTATGTGAGTGATGATCAGTTTGTGTGTGATGGTCAGTATGTGAGTGATGATCAGTTTGTGTGTGATGGTCAGTATGTGAGTGATGGTCAGTATGTGTGTGATGATCAGTATGTGTGTGATGATCAGTATGTGTGTGATGGTCAGTATGTGTGTGATGGTCAGTATGTGTGTGATGGTCAGTATGTGAGTGATGATCAGTATGTGTGTGATGATCATTATGTGTGTGATGGTCAGTACAAATCAGCTGGGCTTGTCAATCTGGACCCTCTATTTCTGAAACTATCCGCCGCCATTGTCGCAACTCCTATTACCAGCCTGTTCAACCTCTCTTTCATATCGTCTGAGATCCCCAAGGATTGGAAAGCTGCCGTAGTCATCCCCCTCTTCAAAGGGGGAGACACCCTGGACCCAAACTCTTACAGACCTATATCCATCCTGCCCTGCCTATCTAAGGTCTTTGAAAGCCAAGTCAACAAACAGGTCACTGACCATCTCGAATCCCACCGTACCTTCTCCGCTGTGCAATCTGGTTTCCGAGCCGGTCACGGGTGCACCTCAGCCACGCTCAAGGTACTAAAGGATATCATAGCCGCCATTGATAAAAGACAGTACTGTGCAGCCGTCTTCATCGACCTTGCCAAGGCTTTCGACTCTGTCAATCACCATATTCTTATCGGCAGACTCAGTAGCCTCGGTTTTTCTGATGACTGCCTTGCCTGGTTCACCAACTACTTTGCAGACAGAGTTCAGCGTGTCAAATCGGAGGGCATGCTGTCCGGTCCTCTGGCAGTCTCTATGGGGGTGCCACAGGGTTCAATTCTCGGGCCGACTCTTTTCTCTGTATATATCAATGATGTTGCTCTTGCTGCAGGCGATTCCCTGATCCACCTCTACGCAGACGACACCATTCTGTATACTTCCGGCCCGTCCTTGGACACTGTGCTATCTAACCTCCAAACGAGCTTCAATGCCATACAACACTCCTTCCGTGGCCTCCAACTGCTCTTAAACGCTAGTAAAACCAAATGCATGCTTTTCAACCGTTCGCTGCCTGCACCCGCACGCCCGACTAGCATCACCACCCTGGATGGTTCCGACCTAGAATATCTGGACATCTATAAGTACCTAGGTGTCTGGCTAGACTGTAAACTCTCCTTCCAGACTCATATCAAACATCTCCAATCTAAAATCAAATCTAGAGTCGGCTTTCTATTCCGCAACAAAGCCTCCTTCACTCACGCCGCCAAACTTACCCTAGTAAAACTGACTATCCTACCGATCCCCGACTTCGGCGATGTCATCTACAAAATAGCTTCCAACACTCTACTCAGCAAACTGGATGCAGTTTATCACAGTGCCATCCGTTTTGTTACTAAAGCACCTTATACCACCCACCACTGCGACCTGTATGCTCTAGTCGGCTGGCCCCTCGCTACATATTTGTCGCCAGACCCACTGGCTCCAGGTCATCTACAAGTCCATGCTAGGTAAAGCTCCGCCTTATCTCAGTTCACTGGTCACGATGGCAACACCCATCCGTAGCACGCGCTCCAGCAGGTGTATCTCACTGATCATCCCTAAAGCCAACACCTCATTTGGCCGCCTTTTGTTCCAGTTCTCTGCTGCCTGTGACTGGAAGGAATTGCAAAAATCGCTGAAGTTGGAGATTTTTATCTCCCTCACCAACTTCAAACATCTGCTATCTGAGCAGCTAACTGATCGCTGCAGCTGTACATAGTCTATCGGTAAATAGCCCACCCAATTTTACCGACCTCATCCCCATACTGTTTTTATTTATTTACTTTTCTGCTCTTTTGCACACCAATATCTCTACCTGTACATGACCATCTGATCATTTATCACTCCAGTGTTAATCTGCAAAATTGTAATTATTCGCCTACCTCCTCATGCCTTTTGCACACAATGTATATAGACTCTCTTTTTTCCCCTTTTTTTTCTACTGTGTTATTGACTTGTTAATTGTTTACTCCATGTGTAACTCTGTGTTGTCTGTTCACACTGCTATGCTTTATCTTGGCCAGGTCGCAGTTGCAAATGAGAACTTGTTCTCAACTAGCCTACCTGGTTAAATAAAGGTGAAATAAAAAATAAATAAAAAGTATGTGTGTGATGGTCAGTATGTGTGTGATGGTCAGTATGTGTGTGATGATCAGTATGTGTGTGATGATCAGTATGTGTGTGATGGTCAGTATGTGTGTGATGATCAGTATGTGTGTGATGGTCAGTGGCACGCTTTCATTCAGTTGAGTCAGAGGCAGTAGAGAGATGGTGTGAATGTTTTTTATCTCTCCATAAAAACAGGAGGGGAATGAGGGATGGAGTAAGGAGGGAGGGAAGGTAGTAACTGTAGGCGTTGGGGAGAGGAGAAACTTTGAGAGAGTTAGAGAGAGAGTTAATGAAAGAGAGAAGGAGAGAGGTAGCAGACTAATAACAGCTTGTTGGTTCCCTCTAGACTCATTAGCTGATCCACTACTGCAACTCTTAATTAGTGCTTTCTATATTATAACATGTAATGACCCCTTTGAATAAGTCTGTCTGAAAGGAGAAGATGAGGAGATAGAGGGATTGGAGAAGGGGGAACAAAGAGAACAGAGAAGGGGTGAGAGAAAAATATGAGAGAGAGAAGAGACGGAGAGAGAGAGGAAGTGAGGGAAGACGGCGAGGGAGAGAGAGAGAGAAGACAGGGAGAGGAGGGAGGGGGAGAGAGAGAGAGAGACAGGGAGAGGAGGGGGAGAGAGAGAGACACTGAGAGGAGGGAGGGGGAGAGAGAAGACAGGGGAGGAGGGAGGGGGAGAGAGAGAGAGACAGGGAGAGGAGGGGGAGAGAGAGAGACAGGGAGAGGAGGGAGGGGGAGAGAGAGAGAAGGGGGAGGGGGGGGGAGGAGGGGAGGGGGAGAGAGAGAAGACAGGGGGGAGGAGGGAGGGGGAGAGAGAGAGATAGACAGAGGGAGGGGGGGAGAGAGAGAAGACAGGGGGAGGGAGGGGGGAGGGGAGAGAGAGAGAGAGAGAGGGGGGGAGGGGGGGGGAGAGAGGGGGAGGAGGGGGGAGAGAGAGAGAAGACAGGGAGAGGAGGGGGGAGAGAGAGACACGGAGAGGAGGGAGGGGGAGAGAGAGAGAAGACAGGGGGAGGAGGGAGGGGGAGAGAGAGAAGACAGGGGGAGGAGGGAGGGGGAGAGAGAGAGAGATAGACAGAGGGAGGGGGGAGAGAGAGAAGACAGGGGGAGGAGGGGGGGGAGAGAGAGAGAGACAGGGGGAGGAGGGGGGGAGAGAGGGAGGGGGGGGAGAGAGAGAGAGAAGACAGGGGGAGGAGGGAGGAGAGAGAGAGAGAGAGACAGGGAGAGGAGGGGAGGAAGAGAGAGAGACACGAAGAGGAGGGAGGGAGAGAGAGAGAAGACAGGGAGAGAGAGGAGAGGGAGAGAGAGAAGACGGAGGGAGTGGGGAGAGAGAGACACGGAGAGGAGGGAGGGAGAGAGAGAGAAGACAGACAGGGGGAGGAGGGGGGGGAGAGAGAGAGAGACAGGGAGAGGAGGGAGGGAGAGCGAGAGAGACACGGAGAGGAGGGAGGGAGAGAGAGAGAAGACAGGGGGAGGAGGGAGGGGGAGAGAGAGAGAGATAGACAGGGAGAGGAGGGGGGAGAGAGAGAGAGACACGGAGAGGAGGGAGGGAGAGAGAGAGAAGACAGACAGGGAGAGGAGGGAAGGGAGGAGAGAGAGAGAGAGACAGGGAGTGGAGGGGAGAGAGAGAGATAGACAGGGAGAGGAGGGAGGGAGAGAGAGAGGAAGTGAGGGAAGACGGCGAGGGAGAGAGAGAGAGAGAGAGAGAAGACAGGGGGGGGGGAGGGGAGGGGGGAGAGAGAGACAGGGAGAGGAGGGAGGGAGAGAGAGAGAGACACAGAGAGGAGGGAGGGAGAGAGAGAGAAAACAGGGGAGAGAGAGAAGACAGGGAGAGAAGAGGGAGAGAGAGAAGACAGGGAGAGGAGAGAGAGGATACAGGGAGAGGGAGAGAGAGAGAGAAGACAGGGAGAAGAGAGGGAGGAGAGAGAGAGAAGACAGGAGAGGAGGGAGAGAGAGAGAAGACAGGGAGAGAGAGGGAGAGAGAGAGAGAGAAGACAGGGAGAGGAGAGGGAGAGAGAGAGAGAAGACAGGGAGAGAGAGAAGACAGGGAGAGGAGAGGGAGAGAGAGAAGACAGGGAGAGGAGAGGGAGAGAGAGAGAGAGAGAGATGGAGAGGAGAGGGGAGAGAGAGAAGACAGGGAGAGGAGAGGGAGAGAGAGAAGACAGGGAGAGGAGAGAGGGAGAGAGAGAAGACAGGGAGAGAGAAGACAGGGAGAGAGAGAAGACAGGGAGAGGAGAGGGAGAGAGAAGAAGACAGGAGAGGGAGAGAGAGAGGGAGAGAGAGGGAGAGAGAGAAGACAGGGAGAGGAGAAGGGAGAGAGAGAAGACAGGGAGAGAGAGAGGAGAGAGGAGACAGGAGAGAGAGAAGACAGGGAGAGGAGAGGGAGAGAGAGAAGACAGGGAGAGGAGGGAGAGAGAGAGAGAAGACAGGGAGAGGAGAGGGAGAGAGAGAGAAGACAGGGAGAGGAGAGGGAGAGAGAGAGAGGAGAAGACAGGGAGAGAGAGAAGACAGGGAGAGGAGAGGGAGAGAGAGAGAGAAGAGAGGGAGAGAGAGAAGACAGGGGGAGAGAGAGAGAAGACAGGGAGAGGAGGGGGAGAGAGAGAAGACAGGGAGAGGAGAGGGAGAGGAAGAGAGAGAAGACAGGGAGAGGAGAGGGAGAGAGAGAAGACAGGGAGAGGAGACAGGGAGGGAGAGAGAGAAGACAGGGAGAGGAGAGGGAGAGAGAGAAGACAGGGAGAGGAGAAGGAGAGAGAGAAGACAGGGAGAGGAGACAGGGAGAGAGAGAGAGAGAGAAGACAGGGAGAGGAGAGGAGAGGGGAGAGAGAGAGAGAGAAGACAGGGAGAGGAGAGGGAGAGAGAGAGAGAGAAGACAGGGAGAGGAGAGGGAGAGAGAGAAGACAGGGAGAGGAGAGGGAGAGAGAGAAGACAGGGAGAGGAGAGGGAGAGAGAGAAGACAGGGAGAGGAGAGGGAGAGAGAGAAGACAGGGAGGAGAGAGGAGAGAGAGAGAGAGAGAGAAGAGAGAGAGGGTGAGGAGAGGGAGAGAGAGAAGACAGGGAGAGGAGAGGGAGAGAGAGAAGACAGGGAGAGGAGAGGGAGAGAGAAGACAGGGAGAGGAGAGGGAGAGAGAGAAGACAGGGAGAGGGGAGAGGGAGAGAGAGAAGACAGGGAGAGGAGAGGGAGAGAGAGAAGACAGGGAGAGGAGAGGGAGAGAGAGAAGACAGGGAGAGGAGAGGAGAGAGAGAAGACAGGGAGAGGAGA
Source organism: Oncorhynchus tshawytscha (assembly GCF_018296145.1). Classification (NCBI taxonomy): domain Eukaryota; kingdom Metazoa; phylum Chordata; class Actinopteri; order Salmoniformes; family Salmonidae; genus Oncorhynchus; species Oncorhynchus tshawytscha. The sequence continues at coordinate 673,330 of NW_024609817.1, forward strand.
GGGAGAGAGAGAAGACAGGGAGAGGAGAGGGAGAGAGAGAAGACAGGGAGAGGAGAGGGAGGGAGAGAGAAGACAGGGAGAGGAGAGGGGGAGAGAAGAGAAGACAGGGAGAGGAGAGGGAGAGAGAGAAGACAGGGAGAGGAGAGGGAGAGAGAGAAGACAGGGAGAGGAGAGGGAGAGAGAGAAGACAGAGAGAGAGGGAGAGAGGGAGAGAGAGAGACAGAGAGAGACAGGGAGAGAGAGAAGACAGGGAGAGGAGAGAGAGAAGACAGGAGAGGAGAGGGAGAGGAGAGGGAGAGAGAGAAGACAGGGAGAGGAGAAGGAGAGAGAGAAGACAGGGAGAGCAGAGGGAAGAGTGAGAAGACAGGGGAGAGAGAGAGAAGACAGGGAGAGGAGAGGGAGAGAGAGAAGACAGGGAGAGGGAGGAGAGAGAGAAGACAGGGAGAGGAGAGGGAGAGAGAGAAGACAGGGAGAGGAGAGGGAGAGAGAGAGAAGACAGGGAGAGGAGAGGGAGAGGAGAGAGAGAGAGAAGACAGGGAGAGGAGAGGGAGAGAGAGAGAGAAGACAGGAGAGAGAGAAGACAGAAGGAGAGGAGAGGGAGAGAGAGAAGACAGAGGAGAGGAGAGGAGAGGGAGAGAGAGAAGACAGGGAGAGGAGAGGGAGAGAGAGAAGACAGGGAGAGGAGAGGGAGAGAGAGAAGACAGGGAGAGAGAGGGAGAGAGAGAAGACAGGGAGAGGAGAGGGAGAGAGAGAAGACAGGGAGAGGGAGAGAGAGAAGACAGGGAGAGGAGAGGGAGAGAGAGAAGACAGGGAGAGGAGAGGGAGAGAGAGAAGACAGGGAGAGGAGAGGGAGAGAGAGAAGACAGGGAGAGGAGAGGGAGAGAGAGAAGACAGGGAGAGGAGAGGGAGAGACAGAGAAGACAGGGAGAGAAGGAGAGGGAGAGAGAGAAGACAGGGAGAGGAGAGGGAGAGAGAGAAGACAGGGAGAGGAGAAGAGAGAGAGAGAAGACAGGGAGAGGAGAGGGAGAGGAGAGGGAGAGAGAGAAGACAGGGAGAGGAGAGGGAGAGAGAGAAGACAGGGAGAGGGAGAGAGAGAGAGAAGACAGGGAGAGGAGAGACAGGGGAGAGAGAGAGAAGACAGGGAGAGGAGAGGGAGAGAGAGAGAGAGAAGAGAAGACAGGGAGAGAGAGAAGACAGGGAGAGGAGAGGGAGAGAGAGAAGACAGGGAGAGGAGAGGGAGAGAGAGAGAAGACAGGGAGAGGAGAGGGAGAGAGAGAAGACAGGGAGAGGAGAGAGGGAGAGAGAGAAGACAGGGAGAGGAGAGGGAGAGAGAGAAGACAGGGAGAGGAGAGGGAGAGAGAGAAGACAGGGAGAGGAGAGGGAGAGAGAGAAGACAGGGAGAGGAGAGGGAGAGAGAGAAGACAGGGAGAGGAGAGGGAGAGAGGAGAGAGAGAAGACAGGGAGAGGAGAGGAGAGAGAAGACAGGGAGAGGAGAGGGAGAGAGAGAAGACAGGGAGAGGAGAGAGGAGAGAAGGGAGAGAGAGAGAGGGAGAGAGAGAGAGACAGAGAGAGAAGAGGGAGAGGAGAGAGAGAGAAGACAGGGAGGAGAGGGAGAGAGAGAAGACAGGGAGAGGAGAGGGAGAGAGAGAAGACAGGGAGAGGAGAGGGAGAGAGAGAAGACAGGGAGAGAGAGAGGGAGAGAGAGAAGACAGGAGAGAGAGAGAGGAGAGAGAGAGAGAGGGAGAGAGAGAAGACAGGGAGAGGAGAGGGAGAGAGAGAAGACAGGGAGAGGAGAGGGAGAGAGAGAAGACAGGGAGAGGAGAGGGAGAGAGAGAAGACAGGGAGAGGAGAGGGAGAGAGAGAGAGAGAGAAGACAGGGTGAGGAGAGGGAGAGAGAGAAGACAGGGAGAGGAGAGGGAGAGAGAGAAGACAGGGAGAGGAGAAGAGAGAGAGAAGACAGGGAGAGCAGAGGGAGAGAGAGAAGACAGGGAGAGGAGAGGGAGAGAGAGAAGACAGGGAGAGGAGAGGGAGAGAGAGAAGACAGGGAGAGGAGAGGGAGAGAGAGAAGACAGGGAGAGGAGAGGGAGAGAGCAGCAAGAGGAAACTGAGAAAATAGAGTAAAGGAGTGTATTTGACCTACGCTGCACGCAGTGAAAAACACAAGGTCTTTCTTTGTGTTGTATCTCTCTCTCTCTCTCTCTCTCTCTCTCTCTCTCTCTCTCTCCCCCTCCCTCCCTCCCTCCCTCCCAGGAGTTCTATTGGTCTGAGAGTAGAGGATGGAACCAACTTTTGCAGTGAAGAGAGTTCGTTACCTTGGTGCATGCCTAAGCATTTCAAACATTTATGACTCGATCAAACTTCTGGTTAAGTAGGCATTGACCATGTACCATTTCTAGCGGGAGGTCCATTTATTCTAGAGTTGTAGCCGTTAAAGTATAGATGTCTATAAGATGCTTCAGGAATAAAGAACTGACTTTGAGATTCAATACTTTATTTCGTCCGAAGTTGTAAAGGAATTGACTTATTCCAAGCTTTTTGAAAACTTAACCAAACTACAGTGAAGACAGAAGTTTTGAAAGGAAACATTCCCTGAGGAATGTGTTGCTGGGAGGTTGGGAGCGTGTGCACTGGCAAGGCCACAGGAAAAAGGAGAGCCTATTTCACTGATTATTCCAACCTCTCCTCTGGCTTTGAGCAGAGCACCAAAAAACACAGTCCCATTTATCAAGTTGAAACCTTCTGCCTTCATTCTCTCCTCTCCTCCTTTTCTCCTCCCCCTCTCTCTCTTGACCTTGGGTCATGGCACCAGCCACTCCTCTCTGAGGATGCTTCATCCTTTCATTCAGCTTTGATGGACTGAAACAGGAGGATGAATACAAAGTGGTCCTTTCCTTTTTCCCCTCGGGCATGCACAAGGCCACCCCTGTGGTAACCGTGGTAACCCCTCCAACCCAGAGGACCCCGTGCTGTCGTCGGGGTTCGGGTGGGGCAGCGACATGGTACATTCCCAGTAAGATGCACATACACACACACACAAACTCACACATACCTTTTATTATGGTGCTCGAATGGAGTAAAACATGGTGTGTGTAACAAAAGAAAGCAATGCATAGATTTTCTGCTACGTTACACCCTTCTGGAAAAAGTCAGTCAGGGCTTTGTTGGACACCCTGTGTGTGTGTGTGTGTGTGTGTGTGTGTGTGTGTGTGTGTGTGTGTGTGTGTGTGTGTGTGTGTGTGTGTGTGTGTGTGTGTGTGTGTGTGTGTGTGTGTGTGTGTGTGTGTGTGTGTGTGTGTGTGTGTGTGTGTGTGTGCGTAGGTGTGTGTGTGCGTAGGTGTACACCGCTGATTTTTCTAGCCCAAAATTCCCAAATGTCCCCACTTCTCTGTCACACCCTTCCAACACCCGGAGTCACAACAACACGCCCCTGCATTTGGAATGGTAATAATTTGTAATAGCTTGTCCTTGATGCTCCCTGCCAGTGTCCTAAATGGCTCACTAATCCCCATATAGGGCACTTCTCAAATGTAGTGCACTATAAAGGGAATAGGGTTCCATTTGGGATACTCTCTCTTTTGGGCTGAATCACTGAATCAGAGCCCTCTAGTTCCTCTCTGTCTCATCGTGTTGATTTGGATCTGGCAGAGAAACCTAGGCTTGATTTTCTCTTGCAGCTCAAAGGCTGTGTGCGTCATCAATGGTACCCTATTCCTTACATAGTGCACTACTTTTAATTAGAACCCTATGAGGCCTGGTCAAAAGTAGCTGTCTATAATATAGAGAATAAGGAAGAGTTTTCTCGGGAGAATCTTAACAGGGCATTTAGATTGATCAAAGGAGTAAATAGACCAGGTCAAGAATGGAAGGAGTAAATAGACCAGGTCAAGAATGGAAGGAGTAAATAGACCAGGTCAAGAATGGAAGGAGGGATGGAAAGATGAAGGGAGAGATGGAGGGAAGGGTGGGGTGTTTTCCTTCCGATCAAAAAGTGTTTTTTTAATCAGCGCAGTAACTTGGAGTTGAGCTAAGTAGAAACATTCCTCTCCTCTTCTCTCCTCTCCTCTCCTCTCCTCTCCTCTCCTCTCCTCTCCTCCCTCCTCTCTCCCTCCTCTCCTCTCCTCTCCTCTCTCCTCTCCTCTCCTCTCTCCCTCTCCTCTCCTCTACCCTACCATACCTTTCTCACTTCTCCCTCTCCCCTCTTCTCCTCTCCCCTCCTCCCTCCTCTCCCCTCCTCCATCTCCTCTTTCCTTTCATTTCCTCCCCTCTCCTCCCCTCTCTTCTCCTCTCTTCTCCTCTCTTCTCCTCTCCCCTCCTCTCCCCTCATCTCTTCTCCTCTCCTCCCCTCATCTCTTCTCCTCTCCTCCCCTCCTCTCTTCTCCTCTCCTCTCCTCCCCTCCCCTCTTCTCCTCCCCTCCTCTCTTCTCCTCCCCTCCTCTCTTCTCCTCCCCTCCTCTCTCTCCTCTCCTCTCCTCCCCTCCCCTCTTCTCCTCCCCTCCTCTCTCCTCTCCTCTCCTCCCCTCCCCTCTTCTCCTCCCCCCCTCCTTCTCCTCCCCTCCTCTCTTCTCCTCTCCCTCCTCCTCTCTTCTCCTCTCCTCCCCTCTCCTCCTCCCCTCTCTCTCTCCTCTCCCTCTCCCCTCCCTCTTCTCCTCCCCTCCCCTCTCCTCCCCTCCCCTCTCTCCTCCTCCCCCTCCTCTCTCCTCCTCCCCTCCCCTCTTCTCCTCCCCCCTCCTCTCTCTCCTCCCCTCCTCTCTTCTCCTCCCCTCTCTTCTCCTCTCCTCCCCTCCCCTCTTCTCCTCCCCTCTCCTCTTCTTCTCTCTCTCCTCTCCTCCCCTCCCTCTTCTCCTCCCCTCCCCCTCCTCCTCCTCCCCTCTCCTCTCCTCTCCTCCCCTCTCCTCTCCTTTCCTCCTCTCCAAGTACAGGACACTATTCTAATCTCTCTGCAGGGACTGTGATGTCTACAGTTCTATAACACATTAATGTGTGTTCCTTATGAATCTGTGAATTTCCAAACCACTTCATTTCCAGCTATATTAATCAAAATAACAAAGAGTGGTGCTAAAAGTCTGGAAGTAGGACAACTTTTGTTCAATCAAACTGTACTTTAGATATTTTCATAGCAGGGCGTGCAGGTTTTTGTTGCAGCTCAGCACAAACACCTGACCAATGAACGATTGAGTAGAGTTGGGTTGGAACAAAGCCTGTACACACTGTGGACCCTCCTGGACCAGGAGTTGTTTGGTCCTGGTAAAGATCCCTTTCCCTGTATCACACTGTGGACCCTCCTGGACCAGGAGTTGTTTGGTCCTGGTAAAGATCCCTTTCCCTGTATCACACTGTGGGCCCTCCTGGACCAGGAGTTGTTTGGTCCTGGTAAAGATCCCTTTCCCTGTATCACACTGTGGGCCCTCCTGGACCAGGAGTTGTCTGGTCCTGGTAAAGATCCCTTTCCCTGTATCACACTGTGGGCCCTCCTGGACCAGGAGTTGTCTGGTCCTGGTAAAGATCCCTTTCCCTGTATCACACTGTGGACCCTCCTGGACCAGGAGTTGTTTGGTCCTGGTAAAGATCCCTTTCCCTGTATCACACTGTGGACCCTCCTGGACCAGGAGTTGTTTGGTCCTGGTAAAGATCCCTTTCCCTGTATCACACTGTGGACCCTCCTGGACCAGGAGTTGTTTGGTCCTGGTAAAGATCCCTTTCCCTGTATCACACTGTGGACCCACCTGGACCAGGAGTTGTTTGGTCCTGGTAAAGATCCCTTTCCCTGTATCACACTGTGGACCCTCCTGGACCAGGAGTTGTTTGGTCCTGGTAAAGATCCCTTTCCCTGTATCACACTGTGGGCCCTCCTGGACCAGGAGTTGTTTGGTCCTGGTAAAGATCCCTTTCCCTGTATCACACTGTGTCACATGCAGTTTCTCCTTTGTGTTGTCTCTCCCCCTATCTATCTCTCCCTCCGGTTATGTACCTCTCTTCTTTCCAACCTATAGAGGGAGAGATCGCTAGAGGGAGAGATCGCTAGAGGGAGAGATCGCTAGAGGGAGAGATCGCTAGAGGGAGAGATCGCTAGAAGGGAGAGATCGATAGAAGGAGAGATAGATAGAGGGAGAGATCGATAGAGGGAGAGATCGATAGAGGGAGAGATCGATAGAGGGAGAGATCGATAGAGGGAGAGATCGATAGAGGGAGAGATCGATAGAGGGAGAGATCGCTAGAGGGAGAGATCGATAGAGGGAGAGATCGCTCGAAAGAGGGAGAGATCGATAGAGGAGAGGAGAGGGAGAGATAGATAGAGGGAGAGATAGATAGAGGGAGAGATTGATAGAGGGAGAGATTGATAGAGGGAGAGATTGATAGAGGGAGAGATTGATAGAGGGAGAGATCGATAGAGGAGAGATAGATTGATAGAGGGAGAGATTGATAGAGGGAGAGATCGATAGAGGGAGAGATAGAGGGAGAGATCGCTAGAGGGAGAGATCGATAGAGGAGAGATCGCTAGAGGGAGAGATCGCTAGAGGGAGATCGAGATCGCGATAGAGGGAGAGATCGATAGAGGGGGAGAGATCGATAGAGGGAGAGATCGATAGAGGGGAGAGATCGATAGAGGGAGAGATCCTAGATGGAGAGATCGCTAGAGGGAGAGATCGATAGAGGGAGAGATCGATAGAGGGAGAGATCGATAGGGAGAGGAGAGATAGATCGATAGAGGGAGAGAGAGATCGATAGAGGGAGAGATCGCTAGAGGGAGAGATCGCTAGAGGGAGAGATCGCTAGAGGGAGAGATCGCTAGAGGGAGAGATCGATAGAGGGAGAGATCGCTAGAGGGAGAGATCGATAGAGGGAGAGATCGATAGAGGGAGAGATCGATAGAGGGAGAGATCGATAGAGGGAGAGATCGATAGAGGGAGAGATTGATAGAGGGAGAGATTGATAGAGGGAGAGATCGATAGAGGGAGAGATCGATAGAGGGAGAGATAGATAGGGGGAGAGAGATAGGGGAGAGATAGATAGAAGGAGAGAGAGGGAGAGATGGATAGAGGGAGAGATGGATAGAGGGAGAGATGGATAGAGGGAGAGATGGATAGAGGGAGAGATGGATAGAGGGAGAGATAGAAGGAGAGAGAGGGAGAGATGGATAGAGGGAGAGATGGATAGAGGGAGAGATGGATAGAGGGAGAGATGGATAGAGGGAGAGATGGATAGAGGGAGAGATGGATAGAAGGAGAGATCGATAGAGGGAGAGATAGATAGAGGGAGAGATAGATAGAGGGAGAGATAGATAGAGGGAGAGATAGATAGAGGGAGAGATAGATAGAGGGAGAGATAGATAGAGGGAGAGATAGATAGAGGGAGAGATCGATAGAGGGAGAGAGACACAGAGAGAGACATCCGCATAGAGACACACACACTTAAATGAATATGGGCTCTATACTGACCCCTGATGGGATGTGTAGGGCCAGTATTTCTGAAGAGTGTTCCGGAATAGTTCCTTCACCCCTCAGGGAGTCCTTGGGAGATAAGAATAGCCCCATTTGTTGGTTGCTGAATGTCCTAAGTGCTATGTGTGTGTGTGTGTGTGTGTGTGTGTGGAGGAACTTCATTAAGAGACACTTTTAGATGAGAGTGTGGGGCCGCAGCTGTTCCTCCACAGGTACTGTATCAGGCCCTGGAGCCCCCTGCTCATTAATACACTGGCTAAGACTTTATTCAACACTTTATTCTCACACTCACACACACACACACACACGTTATACAGTCATATGGTGAATACCATGTATTACAGTAGTGGTGAATACCATTTTATACAGACTTCCATTACCCTAACCCGAACCCTTACCCTAACCCCAATCCCAACCCTTTACCCCAACCCCTTACCATAACCCCAACCCTTTACTCTAACCCCAATCCCTTACCCCAACCCTAACCCCAATCCCTTACCCCAAACCTAACCCCAATCCCTTACCCCAACCCCAACCCCAATCCCTTACCCTAATCCCAACCCCTTACCCTAAAATCCTAACCCCTTTCTAAACCCCTTTCCCCAACCCCTTACCCCAACCCCTTATCTCTCTCTCTCTCTCTCTCACTGTCTCACACTCACTCACTCACTCACTCACTCGCAGGCAGGCAGGTTTTCAGTTTAAAACATGCTTTTTGTAACACTAAATCACTATCAGCTATCGGAGACTCAAAGATAAAAATAATAATAATTTTATTCAAACACCTCACAGTTCTAGTGTTTGAGGGGGAAAATGTCAAATGTCTCTGTCCGTCCGTCCATCCCATAGCCCAGGGCTGTGTCTCAAAGGGCTTCCTATTCCCTATGTAGTGCACTACTTTTCACCAACTAGATCCCTTTCCCATCCGTTTCCCTACGAGACTCAGACCTGCTGCTACAGCCAATAAGGATGGGCCTGGCTGTGGGGTTGCCACGGCAACTCTCTGTTTTGTTTACTATTGGACGGTGCGCGGGCCAACCGGACCTGCTTAGCGACCAGCAGCAGTGACATATCAACCTGTGAATGTTCTAACAGAAGTCAGCCGGTTGGTTGGTTGGTCAGTTGGTTTGGCAGGCCATTTCCCTTCCATCTGCTAAGACTGTTTGTTTTTCTGGTGTTTCATTTGTTTACTTGACGGTTGAAGTTTGCCGTGTTTTTGAGCACTGACTCAATTGGCAATGCTAATCATTATTTATAGTTCGTGATTATTTGGAATCTAAGAGGTTTATTTTGTCTTTGTTAAATGAGTGTTTAGTCTCAAGTGAAGTGGTTTTGAAGACTTGTTTGCCTTTCTCAGAAGTATAGATAAACAAATGTTTTCCTTGAAATTGTTGTGCGCTGGTGAAAGGCTGGACAAATTCCACTTGTATTAATGAAAACACAGCTCCCAACAATAAAACGACTTTTCTTCCTCTCTGTTTTTCTGCTAGTTCTGTCACAAGGTGGACATTTCTGTTGTAATTTTCTATCAAGTGATAGAAACAACAGCCTCGGTTTGGCGAGTACTTTCACTGTCTCTTACGAGTCCAATAAAAACAAAATTACTTTTGTGATTTAAAAGCTGTGAGATATTTCACTAAAAGGAGGGCTACACTGAACGAGTTTGACAAAACCTAATCCCACATTATGATGAGTGCGTCCCAAATCGTAATGCATCCCAAATTGTACCCTATTCCCTATATAGTGCATGCCTTTTGACCAGGGTTCTTGTCAATAGTAGTGCACTATGTAAGGAATAGGATGCCATTTGGGACGCATTACAACAACCTCGAATGACCTCAAAACGAAGGGAGTACTTGAACCATATTTAAGTCAAATTGAAAGCTAATATGGGCCGACGCCATTCTCCAACAAATCAAACGTTTCTTTTCAAGACAGACTATTTCAAAGAGCAGACATTCGGGCTGACACATTTAGAGCACAACTGTTGACCTGTAGACTTGAGTTGAATTGGAGAATCATTATTATACCTGGTTTTGTGTAAATGTAACTAAATATAGGCTGCTGGTGACTATCTTTCACTTCCTTGGTCAGGTTAAAGGGTCTGTTTCAGTGTTCTTTCTTCATTATTCACCACTTTTCCCAGATGGCTCAAAACTACATTTCTTTGAAATTGCTTTAATTAATTCATGACTTGGGCAAAACAGGACGATTATCCTGACAAATACACACTGTACCTCTGAAGAGAACTGATATAAATGTTCAGTCTTTGTAAATGGGCTGTTGGCAGCTCTCTGTACCCTGGGTTCCAGTAATAGCATTTTAAACGCATGCTAAATGTTCTCTTTTAGCTGGAGAGACCGGTTCGAAGGTGAACCAAAGCTTTGGTCTGTCCAGGCTCCTTTGATGCGTTCTCCTTCCTGTTCTGCTCATTTCAAGATGTGTGTGTTTCATCAGAGTTGGCCTGTAGTTGTTGAGAGATTATTTGCCTTTCCACAAATAAAAAGGATACCAGCAGTACATACCTATACTGAAATCCTAACATAAAAGTGATTATTTTATATTGTATTCTGCATCTTGACATTTCGTACATGTTGTAGCAGATAGCTTTTAAACCCAAAAAGTGTCACTCATCGTCCTGATCCAGACGTTCTTGACCAGTATTTCTCAACACCTCTCAACCGAACATTGTCATTTTATTGACGAGTCGAAATGATCTCAGTAGGTTGCCACCCATTTAGTCGGTACTCAACTGGTTTTGACTCCAGCAGTCCTCCAAGGAGGAAGGAGAGTTTGCCAGTCCCTGGTCCAGTCGAGTTCCATGTCTTCAGTGAAGTCACGCTTAGCATTTCAGAAGATTGCTATATCATATTAATGAGAAGTTGAACACTTCTTGTTGTGAGATAAAATGTGTGTGACAATAAACAGAGTAGATGAAACAGAAAATAGTGAGGCTATCTCTTCAAGTCCAGCCATTGGAGAATGTGTATCTTTCTCCTTACTGGGCGATTTGTTCTCTCTCTCAGCCGCTTGTTGAAGGGGATTCCATGTGCTTATATTTTTTCACCCATTTCTGTCTTACTCACCAACAGAGACTGTGTGAGAGTGTGTTAGTGTGTTAGTGTGTTAGTGTGTTAGTGTGTTACAAGCACTTCGCTACACCCGCAAAAACATCCCTAAACACATGTATGTGACCAATAACATTTTATTTTATTTATTTTATTTTATTTCTTAGTGTTAGTGAGAGAGAAAGAGAGTGCATGCTTTTGAGCATTTGTCCATCTGTCAGTCCGTCAGTCCATTCGTCCATCCGTCAGTCCATCTGTCCGTCCATCCATTACAGTACATCGATGAAGCACACAAATGAAAGTGCGAACAAGCATAGCTACTTCTAATTCTTTGTGTGTGGTTGACTTGGCAGGGTCCAATGTGATCACTCTGCCAGACCATGAAATACATTACACCTGACCCAACTAAACACCACTCTGCCAGACCATGAAATAATTTACACCTGACCCAACTAAACCCCACTCTACCAAACCATGAAATATATTACACCTGACCCAACTAAACCCGACTCTACCAAACCATGAAATATATTACACCTGACCCAACTAAACCCCACTCTACCAGACCATGAAATATATTACACCTGACCCAACTAAACCCCACTCTACCAAACCATGAAATATATTACACCTGACCCAACTAAACCCCACTCTACCAGACCATGAAATATATTACACCTGACCCAACTAAACCCCACTCTACCAAACCATGAAATACAATACACCTGACCCAACTAAACCCCACTCTACCAAACCATGAAATATATTACACCTGACCCAACTAAACCCCACTCTACCAGACCATGAAATATATTACACCTGACCCAACTAAACCCCACTCTACCAGACCATGAAATATATTACACCTGACCCAACTAAACCCCACTCTACCAAACCATGAAATATATCACACCTGACCCAACTAAACCCCACTCTACCAGACCATGAAATATATTACACCTGACCCAACTAAACCCCACTCTACCAGACCATGAAATATATTACACCTGACCCAACTAAACCCCACTCTACCAGGCCATGAACTACATTACACCTGACCCAACTAAACCCCACTCTACCAGACCATGAAATACATTACACCTGACCCAACTAAACCCCACTCTACCAGGCCATGAAATACATGACACCTGACCCAACTAAACCCCACTCTACCAGGCCATGAAATACATGACACCTGACCCAACTAAACCCCACTCTACCAGGCCATGAAATACATTACACCTGACCCAACTAAACCCCACTCTACCAGGCCAGACCATGAAATACATTACACTTGACCCAACTAAACCCCACTCTACCAGGCCAGACCATGAAATACATTACACTGACCCAACTAAACCCCACTCTACCAGGCCATGAACTACATTACACCTGACCCAACTAAACCCCACTCTACCAGACCATGAAATACATTACACCTGACCCAACTAAACCCCACTCTACCAGACCATGAAATATATTACACTTGACCCAACTAAACCCCACTCTACCAGACCATGAAATACATTACACCTGACCCAACTAAACCCCACTCTACCAGACCATGAAATACATGACACCTGACCCAACAAGTCAGCATGTTCGAGTTAGAGAAATGCTGCAGTAGCTGTTTTCAAAGTATTTCTTCTGTTGTTTCATAACTGCTAATTGCACAAAGAAATAGGAATCCTATATCCCACCTCACACAGCAACACTGCCTGGCAGGGGAGCTGCGCTCACTGAGTGAAGTGCTGACAGATACATGTTTGGAGGCACTGCGCACAGGCATAAAACTTAGTCTAATTTACTCAAAGTCTACAAAGTAAGACTTTGACCTGGTGTTCATTGGCTATTTACATTGCTTTGTTCACAAGTTCAGTTGTTTTTCGATGTTAGTTTGAGTCTGCTGCTTCAACTGATAGCGAAGAGACGCCCAAGTCAGATCCCAAATATCACAGACCCACATGACAGGGCTCGAGTGGCCCCATTACCACGGTAACCTCCTGCCCTTAAAAGAAAAGTTATTTTGGCCCTGTACCTAACCCAACTAAACCCCACTGTACCAGGCCATGAAATACATTACACCTGACCCAACTAAACCCCACTCTACCAGGCCAGACCATGAAATACATTACACCTGACCCAATGAAACCCCACTCTACCAGACCATGAAATATATTACATCTGACCCAACTAAACCCCACTCTACCAGGCCAGACCATGAAATACATTACACCTGACCCAATGAAACCCCACTCTACCAGACCATGATATATATTACATCTGACCCAACTAAACCCCACTCTACCAGGCCAGACCATGAAATACATTACACCTGACTCAACTAGACCCCAATGACAGGGTGAATCACTGAGAGCCCACAGCCCACAGCCCTACCCCACAACACACAGCCCCAGAGCCCACAGCCCACAAACCTACCCCACAACACACAGCCCCAGAGCCCACAACCACCCACAACCCTACAGCCCAAAAGCCCTGGTTTGGAGCGAGATGCCTGGGCATGTATCAGATGGGAGGTCCTTGGAGGGAGAGGGAGGTGGGCTGGAGGTTCTGGCCAACACTGGTTGAAATCTCTCTTTCACTTTCTCTCCCTTTTTCTCTCTCTGTTTTGTTATCTTTCCTTTTCCTTCCATCTCTCCCCTTTTCTGTCTCATGTTCTCTCCGTCTCTCTTTCTCCCCATCCCTCTCCCCATCCCTTTCCCTCTTTCCTTCGTTCTGTTGTTCCATCTCCCTGCCATCCCCAGCTTGGAGCGAATGAGGAATGTTCCGTAATTAGGATGAACGATCCCTTCCTCTGAAAGCTTATTTTTACGCCCTGTTATTTTTACCCTCTTCGTTTCCTCTTTTCTCCTTCCCTTGCTTCCTCGTGTGTACTTTCTCTTGTTAGAATTCATTAACACTGCTCACATGGTCCAACAATGGTAAAACGTATAGCACAGTTCAGAGTATTAATATACTGTCACATACATATTTCAGCTCTTTTACATTAGAAATTGCCGTCGTCAATTGTTGAGGTTAAAAAAAAATAATAATGCAACATTTGGACAACTTTTTGATATTTTATAATCTATTAGATATACACTACCGGTAAAACGTTTTAGAACACCTACTCATTCGAGGGTTGTTCTTTATTTTTACTGATTTCTACATTGTAGAATAATAGTGAAGACATCAAAACTATCAACAGCATTAGACTGTTGATGAGAGGCATTAGGCTGTTGATGAGAGGCTGTTGATGAGAGGCATTAGGCTGTTGATGAGAGGCATTAGACTGTTGATGAGAGGCATTAGGCTGTTGATGAGAGGCATTAGGCTGTTGATGAGAGGCATTAGACTGTTGATGAGAGGCATTAGACTGTTGATGAGAGGCATTAGCTGTTGATGAGAGGCATTAGGCTGTTGATGAGAGGCATTAGACTGTTGATGAGAGGCATTAGGCTGTTGATGAGAGGCATTAGACTGTTGATGAGAGGCATTAGACTGTTGATGAGAGGCATTAGGCTGTTGATGAGAGGCATTAGGCTGTTGATGAGAGGCATTAGACTGTTGATGAGAGGCATTAGACTGTTGATGAGGCATTAGGCTGTTGATGAGAGGCATTAGGCTGTTGATGAGAGGCATTAGACTGTTGATGAGAAGCATTAGACTGTTGATGAGAGGCATTAGGCTGTTGATGAGAGGCATTAGGCTGTTGATGAGAGGCATTAGACTGTTGATGAGAGGCATTAGGCTGTTGATGAGAGGCATTAGGCTGTTGATGAGAGGCATTAGACTGTTGATGAGAGGCATTAGGCTGTTGATGAGAGGCATTAGGCTGTTGATGAGAGGCATTAGGCTGTTGATGAGAGGCATTAGGCTGTTGATGAGAGGCATTAGACTGTTGATGAGAGGCATTAGGCTGTTGATGAGAGGCATTAGGCTGTTGATGAGAGGCATTAGACTGTTGATGAGAGGCATTAGACTGTTGATGAGAGGCATTAGACTGTTGATGAGAGGCATTAGGCTGTTGATGAGAGGCATTAGGCTGTTGATGAGAGGCATTAGGCTGTTGATGAGAGGCATTAGACTGTTGATGAGAGGCATTAGACTGTTGAAGGCATTAGACTGTTGATGAGAGGCATTAGGCTGTTTATGAGAGGCATTAGGCTGTTGATGAGAGGCATTAGGCTGTTGATGAGAGGCATTAGACTGTTGATGAGAGGCATTAGGCTGTTGATGAGAGGCATTAGACTGTTGATGAGAGGCATTAGGCTGTTGATGAGAGGCATTAGGCTGTTGATGAGAGGCATTACGCTATTTTGCTCTGTTGCTTTATCAGCTGTTGTCCTTTAGGTCAGGAAACATAGTCTTCTTCCCAAATGGCCCCATTTTACCACGGTCCATAGGACTCTGGTCTAAAGGCGTGCACTATACAGGGAATAAGGTGCCATTTGGGACAAGGGTATATCCATTCATGTTTGTAGAGTGGGTGGATGCAGAGTTTTTCTCTCATGACTTTATGTCACTACTGGTTGATGAAGAGTGATGGCATAGCCACATATTCTTGCTCATATGTCATAGCAACGCTTATCATAATAATGCTTTGGTTGATTTGTTTGATTCAATGAACCCTAAGTTGAAAGTCAATGTTGTTCTCTAACTATGATGTCTCTGTTTGCCTTGAGTCTCTGTGATGTGGTGTTTGAGGTTTTTAAAGGGTAACTGTGGGTTAGGGACTGGCTAAGTTTACTATAAAGCTATACACAAACACAGGCGTGTACTCACGCACACACACACACACACTGGGCCTTATGCCTTCCATGTAATGGTGATGCTTGTGAAAACAAACTTAAATAATTGGTGCATTTCAGCAGCTTTTGACTGTTTGTTATTTCTCAAGTCGGTTGTACGATGCGGTTCATGGGAAATCTCTGTTTGTATATGTTCCTTACCAAACGCTTATCACCAGACCTATTGTCAATGATGATGTGTCAGAAACAGGTCCACTGGGCAGTTCGGGCAAATGCCAGATGGGCAGGTCCGTCTTTAGCCCAGTGGGCCTGTCTAGGTTGGAGGTTTTATGCAGAATGATCATTATTTGGATAATGGGAGCCTGTGTGTTAGAATGGGATGATTTCTGGTCCCAGTCTGTCCATGTGATGTGTATTATTACAATCATCAGGCCCGCAAACCAGATGGACTTTTACATTTTTTATTTTAACCTTTATTTAAATAGACAGGTCAGTTAATTAAGAACAAATTCTTATTTACAACGACGGCCTATTGGGGAACAGTGGGTTAATTGCCTTGTTCAGGGGCAGAACGACATGTTTTTACGTTGTCAGCTCGGGGATTCGATCCACCAACCTTTCAGTTACTGGCCCAAGCTCTAACCACTAGGCTACCTGCTGGTTACTGGCCCAACACTCTATCCACTAGGCTACCTGCTGGTTACTGGTCCAACGCTCTAACCACTAGGCTACCTGCTGGTTACTGATCCAACGCTCTAACCACTAGGCAACCTGCTGGTTACTGATCCAACGCTCTAACCACTAGGCTACCTGCTGGTTACTGGTCCAACACTCTAACCACTAGGCTACCTGCTGGTTACTGGTCCAACGCTCTAACCACTAGGCTACCTGCTGGTTACCAACGCTCTAACCACTAGGCTACCTGCTGGTTACTGGTCCAACGCCTAACCACTAGGCTCCAACGCTGGTTACTCCAACGCTCTAACCACTAGGCTACCTGCTGGTTACTGGTCCAACTGGTTACTCTAACCACTAGGCTACCTGCTGGTTACTGGTCCAACACTCTAACCACTAGGCTACCTGCTGGTTACTGGCCCAACACTCTAACCCATAAGGCAACCTGCTGGTTACTGGTCCAACGCTCTAACCACTAGGCTACCTGCTGGTTACTGGTCCAACACTCTAACCACTAGGCTACCTGCTGGTTACTGGTCCAACGCTCTAACCACTAGGCTACCTGCTGGTTACTGGTCCAACGCTCTAACCACTAGGCTACCTGCTGGTTACTGGTCCAACGCTCTAACCACTAGGCTACCCGCTGGTTACTGGTCCAACACTCTAACCACTAGGCTACCTGCTGGTTACTGGCCAAACACTCTAACCACTAGGCTACCTGCTGGTTACTGGTCCAACGCTCTAACCACTAGGCTACCTGCTGGTTACTGGTCCAACTGGTTACTGGTCCAACGCTCTTACCTCTAGGCTACCTGCTGGTTACTGGTCCAACTCTCTAACCACTAGGCTACCTGCTGGTTACTGGTCCAACGCTCTAACCACTAGGCTACCTGCTGGTTACTGGTCCAACGCTCTAACCACTAGGCTACCTGCTGGTTACTGGTCCAACACTCTAACCACTAGGCTACCTGCTGGTTACTGGTCCAACGCTCTAACCACTAGGCTACCTGCTGGTTACTGGTCCAACACTCTAACCACTATCCGCTACCTGCTGCTTACTGGCCCAACACTCTAACCACTAGGCTACCTGCTGGTTACTGGTCCAACGCTCTAACCACTAGGCTACCTGCTGGTTACTGGCCCAACACTCTAACCACTAGGCTACCTGCTGGTTACTGGTCCAACGCTCTAACCACTAGGCTACCTGCTGGTTACTGGTCCAACGCTCTAACCACTAGGCTACCTGCTGGTTACTGGTCCAACGCTCTAACCACTAGGCTACCTGCTGGTTACTGGTCCAACGCTCTAACCACTAGGCTACCTGCTGGTTACTGGCCCAACGCTCTAACCACTAGGCTACCTGCTGGTTACTGGTCCAATGCTCTAACCACTAGGCTACCTGCTGGTTACTGGCTACCTGCCAACGCTCTAACCACAAGGCTACCTGCTGGTTACTGGTCCAACGCTCTAACCACTAGGTTACCTGCTGGTTACTGGCCCAACACTCTAACCACTAGGCTACCTGCTGCTCTAACCACTTACTGGTTCAACGCTCTAACCACTAGGCTACCTGCTGGTTACTGCTCTAACCACTAGGCCACCTGCTGGTTACAATGCTCTAACCACTAGGCTACCTGCTGGTTACTGGTCCAACACTCTAACCACTAGGCTACCTGCTGGTTACTGGCTCTAACCACTAGGCTAACTGGCTCTAACCACTAGTTACTGGCCCAACGCTCTAACCTGCTGGTTGGTTAACCACTGGCTACCTGCCAACGCTCTAACCACTAGGCTACTGGTTACTGGCCCAACACTCTAACCACTGGTTACTGGTTACTGGCCCAATGCTCTTACCACTAGGCCACCTGCTGGTTACTGGCCCAATGCTCTAACCACTAGGCTACCTGCTGGTTACTGGCCCAACGCTCTAACCAGTAGGCTACCTGCTGGTTACTGGCCCAATGCTCTAACCACTAGGCTACCTGTCACCTTGACATATTTTTTAATTTAATTTTTTATTTTACCTTAATTTAACTATGCAAGTCAGTTAAAGAACAAATTCTTATTTTCAATGACGGCCTAGGAACAGTGGGTTAACTGCCTGTTCAGGGGCAGAACGACAGATCTGTACCATGTCAACATATAATGTACACAGTGCTGATAAATAATACTTAATGGTTCGCTGTCTACAGTAAAACATGAGAAGAAATTTGCTCCATCAAACATCAAAGGGTGCATCCCAAATGGCACCGTATTACCTATGCAGTGCACTACTGTTGACCAGGCCCAATAGGGCTCTAATCAAAACTATTACACTGTAGGGAACAATGTTCCATTTGTGGTGCAGAAATACATTCCACGTTAAACGAGTGGCTCTAATCACCCTTTGACATGTGTTTTATTTCATTGTTCCCCTCTAATCAGGGACTGATTTAGACCTGGGACACCAGGTGGGTGATTCCCCTCTAATCAGGGACTGATTTAGACCTGGGACACCAGGTGGGTGATTCCCCTCTAATCAGGGACTGATTTAGACCTGGGACACCAGGTGGGTGATTCCCCTCTAATCAGGGACTGATTTAGACCTGGGACACCAGGTGGGTGATTCCCCTCTAATCAGAGACTAATTTAGACCTGGGACACCAGGTGGGTGATTCCCCTCTAATCAGGGACTAATTTAGACCTGGGACACCAGGTGGGTGATTCCCCTCTAATCAGGGACTGATTTAGACCTGGGACACCAGGTGGATGATTCCCCTCTAATCAGAGACTAATTTAGACCTGGGACACCAGGTGGGTGATTCCCCTCTAATCAGGGACTGATTTAGACCTGGGACACCAGGTGGGTGCAATTAATGTAAGGTAGAACAGAAAACTAGTAGGCTCCGGACCTCGTAGTGTAAGAGTTGGGTACCCTGCCCTACATACTGCACTGCTTCTGACCAGAGCCCTATGGGAAGTAGAAACACTAGAGTCTGTAATGTTTGAAAGATGTCTGGTTCTATATAACAGTCCTCTTATATGCATCAGACTAACCAAAGGCCTAATGGTGGACTCTGTCATACACACACAAACACACATGCAGGCATCATGCGCGCGCGCACACGCACACACATAAACACACACGAGTACACACACACACACACACACACACACACACACACGGTCCTGATGATGTCTCTTTAAATACTGTGGCTGTTAGTCTCATCAGACTCTTGGGTAATCTGCAACATCCTCTTTTACCATCCTCCTTTTTTTCATCCCCCTTTTCCGTCTGCAGTCTGTTTCCGACGGCCATGTCATGACGTGTATCTGATTGTATTAGCAACCAGCGATTTCCCTCCCTCCCGCTCCCTGCTTCTCTAACCCCCCTAGGACCATTCCATAGCTGGAACATGCTTAAGGATGTGTTTTGAATCTTAGCGACGGTACAGGACATCCTCTATGTTACCCCAGATGTTGGCTGTCACAGAACCTGTCACAGAACAGCCCACTGATGGAAGGCCATGTTCTAGACCAGTGTTTGTCAACTATTTGTGTCTGTCTGTGTGTCTCTGTCTGTGTGTGTGTTTTGAGGGTATATATCATTCATTTAAAAGTTTTAAAAAATGGATGTACCAATCCCAGAATCAGTAAACATACTTGAAAGTACTACATAAGTCTGTACTTTACTTTACTATTTATATTTTTGACAACTTTTACTTCACTACATGCCTAAAGTAAATAATGTACTTTTTACTCCATACATTTTCCCTGACACCCAAAAGTAGTTGTTACATTTTGAATGCTTACCAGGACAGGAAAATTTCCTAATTCACACACTTATCAAGAGAACTTCCCTGGTCATCCTTAATGCCCCTGATCTGGCAGACACACTAAACCCATGCTTCGTTTGTAAATGATGTCTGTATTGTAGCTTGCCCCTGGCTATCCGTAAATTAAAAAACAAGAACATTATGCAGTCTAGTTTGTTTAATACAAGGAATTAGAAATTATTTATACTTTTACTTTTGATACTTAAGTATATTTTAGCAATTACATTTAAAGTATATTTAGAAACCAAATACTTTTAGACTTTTATTCAAGTAGTATTTTATTGGGAAACTTTCACTTTTACTTAAGTCATTTTCTATCAAGGTATTTTTACTTTTACTCAAGTATGACAATTGGGTACTTTTTCCACCACTGGACAGATTGCCCCTTTATGTTGAATGCACTGCCTGTTAGATGCTCTGGATAAGTGCGTCTATTAAATGACCAACATGCACATTTACTTTACGTTGCACTTAAACTTGAGATGCACTTCAGTTTCCACTTACCAGGAGTGGACTAAAGGACTGAACAGTAACAGAAGTGTTGTGTTGAATAAGCAGAAGCGTTATTAGAGCGCCTCTTGAGGGTTCTGAATCTGAACACGTTGACCAGATGCTGTTTGTGCTGTTGCTATAGCTGGCATAAAACCTCTACTGTAGTCGTACTGGGATGCATACATCCATTAATGTCTCCATTTAAAACAGAGTCAAATGAAGCTAGGACGATCAGCCAACGACTGTGTACACACACACAACACAGTGTATACAGTATATTTTAATCCTCACGGACTCACTTGGCCATGGCTGCTGGTAGCTGTTGCTAGGCAGAAAAGAAAACAAATGTCCAGAGCAACAGACCTGATTAGGATATAAGAGAATAAGCCTGTAGTCTTTAATGGAGCTTCAGTAGAGTCCTGTATACACTAAGCCTGCAGTATTTACAACAGACAGTCTGTTTAGATCCACTCAGGTCACCCTGAGAGCTCTCAAGGACTCAGTACAAAATGGCACCCTATTCCATAGTGGACTACTTTTGAGTGCACTATATAGGGAATATGATGTAATTTGGGATGCAACCCACGAGAGCTCTCAGGGTGACCTGAGTTGATGTAAACAGACTGTCCATGACATCCTATTCCCTGCATAGTGCACTAGGTTTAACCAGGGCCCATAGTGCACTATGTAGGGAATAGGGTGCCATTTGAGACGTGATCATGCTCTTTTACATAGTAACAATGTAGCGATGGAGGGGGAACAGCTGGAGTGGGGCTGGAACCAACAAAACATTGGTTACAGAGGCCAGACCTCTTGGTAAAGATGGGATAACTTGGGTGTCAGTGTGTGTGTATACTGTGTGTGTGTGTGTATACTGTGTGTGTGTGTGTGTGTTAGTGTGTGTGTGTGCGTGTATACTGTGTGTGTGTGTGTGTGTGTGTGTACTGTATGCGTGTTTGAATGTGTGATTGTAGTTCTATGATCAGAGTGTCCATTGACCTGTGAAGGGCTGGTGTATTTGAGCTTGTATTAGACTATGGGGGGTTCCTGGGAAAATTGGGTTTTAATTGGGGGAGCATGCAGAGTTTCTTCCGTTGGCGCAATGAGAGTTGCTGATTGGACAGCCCCTGGGAGATTTGAGATGTGATTGGGTGCACGATTTTTGGTTGAGGTGTGTGTATGTGTGTGCATTGCGCAAGCACATGTTTGTGGTGTGTGTAGGTGTGTGTGGGAGTGCACGTGTGTGTGTGTGTGTTCTATTTTGAGGCTCATCTGCTCTCATCATTATTATCCCAGTGAGCCGCAGGACTCATTTCCTTCCCAAGGTTCTCCCCTTCTCTCTATCACTTTCTCTCGTTCCCTCTCTCTCTTTCTCACTCTCCTTCTCTCCCTTTCCCTCACTCTCTTTCCCTCGTGCTCTCTCCCTTTTTCTTTCTTTCTTTCCCTCTCTTGCTTTCTTTCTATCTCTCTCTTTCTATTCTCCCCCTTTCATCTTTCCCCAGCCTCTCCAGGGTTAGTTCTCATCAGAGAGACAGAAATACCATGGCTCCCTAATATTGGAATGTTGTCGCCCCCCCAGGAGTACCTCCAGTCCTCTGTGTGTCACAGATGATTTAAACATGGATGACAGCTCAATGAGATTTAGGGATGCATCTAGAACTACTGGAGCTTGTCTTGATAAGAGGAACGTGAATAAAACTATTCTTAACTTCACAGAAAATTACTATATTCTCTACATCTATTAGAATCAAAAGGTTTTACACTCTTTTAATGAAGCAAAGTCCATTGATCATTCTGCAGTTGAAAGAAGGTTGTTTACTTTCCACAAAAATTCAGTTCACTGTCATAAGGTTTATTTTTTCTATTTCATAATGTCTACTATTGCATGACCAATTGGGTAGACATTCAAGTGTTTGAGTGTGTGGCCTGTTGTCAAGTAGTTAGTGCTGCTGATCCTGACACACACATAGCAGAGTTGGCATGGGTTCAAATCTGGCCTACTACCCTTTGACTGAAATTTTTTCTTTGTTCAATTAAAAACACAAACAAATAACAGTAAAAAAGTGGAGTATTTGGGCAGACAAGGTGTGTAAGTGCGGTGCTCTGGCATGGCGAGGCTGGAAACCCACAGGGTTCCACCAATCCTTACCTTAAAGGGTAACTCCACCACTTTTCAACCTCCTATTCATTATCTCCAGCACCAAACCAGTGGCTGCATATGTGAAAGCAGCGTATTTCAGGAAAAATATAATGTTAAAAAGTTCTACCTGATGACATCATCAAAAGTGTGACTAGGGGGCAGTATTTTCATTTTTGGAAAAATAACGTACCCAAAGTAAACGGGATATTTTGTTAGGACAAGATGCTAGAATATGCATATAATTGACAGCTTAGGATAGAAAACACTCTAAAGTTTCCAAAACTGTAAAAATATTGTCTGTGAGTATAACAGAACTGATATTGCAGGCGAAAGCCTGAGAAAAATCCAATCCGGAAGTGCCTCATGTTTTGAAAGCTCTGTGTTCCAATGCGTCCCTATTGAGCAGTGAATGGGCTATCAACCAGATTACTTTTTCTACGTATTCCCCAAGGTGTCTACAGCATTGTGACGTAGTTTTACGCATTTATGTTGAAGAATACCCGTAAGCGGCTACATTGTGTAAGTGGTCACCTGATGGCTCTCAGAGTGATTCTCGCGTAAAATACAGAGGTAGACATTTTTCCAATCGGTCCTACTGAAAAAACAATTGTCCCGGTGGATATATTATCAAATAGATATTTGAAAAACACCTTGAAGATTGATTATAAACAACGTTTGCCATGTTTCTGTCGATATTATGGAGCTAATTTGGAATATTTTTCGGCGTTTTCGTGACCGTAATTTCCGGTCGATTTCTCAGCCAAACGTGAAGAACAAACGGAGCTATTTCGCCTACAAAAATAATCTTTTTGGAAAAAATTAACATTGGCTATCTAACTGGGAGACTCGTGAGTGAAAACATCCGAAGCTCATCAAAGGTAAACGATTTAAATTGATTGCTTTTCTGATTTTCGTGACCAAGTTACCTGCTGCTAGCTGGACATAATGCTATGCTAGGCTATCGATAAACTTACACAAATGCTTGTCTTGCTTTGGCTGTAAAGCATATTTTGAAAATCTGAGATGACAGGGTGATTAACAAAAGGCTAAGCTGTCTCTCAGTATATTTCACGTGTGATTTTCATGAATAGGAATATTTACTAGTAATATTTATGTCCTTTGCGTTATGCTAATTAGTGTCAGTCGATGATTACGCGCCCGGATCCGGGATGGGGAGTATCTTAAACATTTTAAAAACAGGGATTTTCAAACCCCATTAGATTTGCGGTGATGTAGAGAGCAAAAAAATACCCTTCCTCTGGTTAGAAACAGGTTTTGAAAATCCCTGTTTTTCTTACTTTTAATCCTACCCTGTGATGTCACAGAGAAGCATCTTTTAGGGCCTGTCTTCTTATCTTTTTAACCACAGCTCATAGAAACACACTGTTGTCACATATGAAGACACTGGTTTGCTGGCTGCTGTGTGTGTGTGTGTGTGTGTGTGTGTGTGTGTGTGTGTGTGTGTGTGTGTGTGTGTGTGTGTGTGTGTGTATGTGTGTGAACTGTATGTATGTGATACTACATTATGTCTACTGTCTGATTGTGTCGTCTATGGAAAAGGTGTGTAGTGGTGGGTCTGCATATAGGCTAGGAACACACCAGTCAATGTATCACGTTTAATGATGAGAATATGTCTGTTCCTCCCACAATACAATAGAGTAAACTTGTAAAGGTTCTTCTTAGATTTTTAGATATCCCTTTGTCACTGTGAGAAAATGCTTCTCCATGACACTGCAGTTAATGTAGTAACCTTATTGTAGGTTTGTGTAGTGGATGAGGTGAGTTACTCAGTCGTAGTTAATGTAGTAACCTTATTGTAGGTTTGTGTAGTGGATGAGATGAGTTACTCAGTCGTAGTTAATGTAGTAACCTTATTGTAGGTTTGTGTCGTGGATGAGGTGAGTTACTCAGTAGTAGTTAATGTAGTAACCTTAATGTAGGTTTGTGTCGTGGATAAGCTGAGTTACTCAGTAGTAGTTAATGTAATAATCAAATCAAATCAAATGTATTTATATAGCCCTTCATACATCAGCTGATATCTCAAAGTGCTGTACAGAAACCCAGCCTAAAACCCCAAACAGCAAGCAATGCAGGTGTAGAAGCACGGTGGCTAGGAAAAACTCCCTAGAAAGGCCAAAACCTAGGAAGAAACCTAGAGAGGAACCAGCCTATGTGGGGTGGCCAGTCCTCTTCTGGCTGTGCCGGGTGGAGATTATAACAGAACATGGCCAAGATGTTCAAATGTTCATAAATGACCAGCATGGTCGTATAATAATAAGGCAGAACAGTTGAAACTGGAGCAGCAGCACGGTCAGGTGGACTGGGGACAGCAAGGAGTCATCATGTCAGGTAGTCCTGGGGCATGGTCCTAGGGCTCAGGTCCTCCGAGAGAGAGAGAGAGAAAGAGAGAATTAGAGAACGCACACTTAGATTCACACAGGACACCGAATAGGACAGGAGAGGTACTCCAGATATAACAAACTGACCCTAGCCCCCTGACACATTAACTACTGCAGCATAAATACTGGAGGCTGAGACAGGAGGGGTCAGGAGACACTGTGGCCCCATCCGAGGACACCCCCAGACAGGACCAAATAGGAAGGATATAACCCCACCCACTTTGCCAAAGCACAGCCCCCACACCACTAGAGGGATATCTTCAACCACCAACTTACCATCCTGAGACAAGGCTGAGTATAGCCCACAAAGATCTCCGCCATGGCACAACCCAAGGGGGGGCGCCAACCCAGACAGGATGACCACATCAGTGAATCAACCCACTCAGGTGACGCACCCCTTCCAGGGACGGCATGAGAGAGCCCCAGTAAGCCAGTGACTCAGCCCCTGTAATAGGGTTAGAGGCAGAGAATCCCAGTGGGAAGAGGGGAACCGGCCAGGCAGAGACAGCAAGGGCGGTTCGTTGCTCCAGAGCCTTTCCGTTCACCTTCCCACTCCTGGGGCAGACTACACTCAATCATATGACCCACTGAAGAGATAAGTCTTCAGTAAGGACTTAAAGGTTGAGACTGAGTTTGCGTCTCTGACATGGGTAGGCAGACCATTCCCTAAAAATGGAGCTCTATAGGAGAAAGCCCTGCCTCCAGCTGCTTGCTTAGAAATTCTAGGGACAATTAGGAGGCCTGCGTCTTGTGACCGTAGCGTACGTGTAGGTATGTACGGCAGGACCAAATCAGAGAGATAGGTAGGAGCAAGCCCATGTAATGCTTTGTAGGTTAGCAGTAAAACCTTGAAATCAGCCCTTGCTTTGACAGGAAGCCAGTGTAGAGAGGCTAGCACTGGAGTAATATGATCACATTTTTTGGGTTCTAGTCAGTATTCTAGCAGCCGTATTAGCACCAACTGAAGTTTATTTAGTGCTTTATCCGGGTAGCCGGAAAGTAGAGCATTGCAGTAGTCTAACCTAGAAGTGACAAAAGCATGGATTAATTTTTTTGCATCATTTTTGGACAGAAAATTTCTGATTTTTGCAATGTTACGTAGATGGAAAAAAGCTGTCCTTGAAATGGTCTTGATATGTTCTTCAAAAGAGAGATCAGGGTCCAGAGTAACGCCGAGGTCCTTCACAGTTTATTTGAGACGACTGTACAACCATTAAGATTAATTGTCAGATTCAACAGAAGATCTCTTTGTTTCTTGGGACCTAGAACAAGCATCTCTGTTTTGTCCGAGTTTAAAAGTAGAAAGTTTGCAGCCATCCACATCCTTATGTCTGAAACACATGCTTCTAGCAAGGGCAATTTTGGGGCTTCACCATGTTTCATTGAAATGTACAGCTGTGTGTCATCCGCATAGCAGTGAAAGTTAACATTATGTTTTCGAATAACATCCCCAAGAGGTAAAATATATAGTGAAAACAATAGTGGTCCCAAAACGGAACCTTGAGAAACACCGAAATTTACAGTTGATTTGTCAGAGGACAAACCATTCACAGAGACAAACTGATATCTTTCCGACAGATAAGATCTAAACCAGGCCAGAACTTGTCCGTGTAGACCAATTTGGGTTTCCAATCTCTCCAAAAGAATGTGGTGATCGACGGTATCAAAAGCAGCACTAAGGTCTAGGAGCACGAGGACAGATGCAGAGCCTCGGTCCGATGCCATTAAAATGTAATTTACCACCTTCACAAGTGCCGTCTCAGTGCTATGATGGGGTCTAAAACCAGACTGAAGCATTTCGTATACATTGTTTGTCTTCAGGAAGGCAGTAAGTTGCTGCGCAACAGCCTTTTCTAAAATTTTTGAGAGGAATGGAAGATTCGATATAGGCCGATAGTTTTTTATATTTTCTGGGTCAAGGTTTGGCTTTTTCAAGAGAGGCTTTATTACTGCCACTTTTAGTGAGTTTGGTACACATCCGGTGGATAGAGAGCCGTTTATTATGTTCAACATAGGAGGGCCAAGCACAATAACCTTCCCCCAAGGGCATAAGGCAAGGGTAAGGTGAGGAGGGTGTCTTTTATGTGTTTGAAACGTCATTTTCAGACTAGTGATTTCATGGCTAATTGAGGTGAGTAATTCTGTTCATAGATACACATTGAAATTGACACGTTCAGCCCGAAGCGGGAGGTTCAAAAATGCTTTCTTAGTCAAAGTACCGGAGCATGTCGTTTATTGTAGGTTTTGGTATTGAATTAGGCGAGTTACTCAGTAGTAGTTAATGTAGTAACCACAGGAGGTTGGTGGCACCAGGTTAATTGGGGAGGACGGGTTTGTGGTAATGGCTGGAGCGGAATAAGTGGAATGGTATCAAACACATGGTTTCTATGTGTTTGATAACCTTCCAACTTCCGTTCCAGCCATTATTATGAGCCGTCCTCCCCTCAGTAGCCTCCACTGGTAGTAACCTTAATGTAAGTTTGTGTAGTGGATGAGGTGAGTTACTCACAAAGTACTGGGTAGCGGCAGGGTAGCCTAGTGGTTAGAGTGTTGGACTAGTAACCAAAAGGTTGCAAGTTCTAATCCCCAAGCTGACAAGATACAAATCTGTCGTTCTGCCCCTGAACAGGCAGTTAACCCACTGTTCCTAGGCCGTCATTGAAAATAAGAATTTGTTCTTAACTGACTTGCCTAGTAAAATAAAGGTAAAATAAAAAAATAAAAAACTTTGAGAGCCATTTGAAATATGCCATACATTATATGCTATCCGTCATAATTATCATTGTGTAACTATTTGAGAGGGCATTGTCATCCGAAACCCAAACATTGAGAGAAAAATAATTTGTAAAAGCACACAAATCGGATCCCACTTTACTAGTCCAATTAATCCACAATGCTTACACAGTCTTGAATTCCTGTATGTACTTAAGAGACAGTTTGAGGTCAAATATACTGTTAGTTAAAAATTGGGTATTGAATGATCTTTGCATGGCATGGAATTCAGTGGACATGAAAATTCCTAGAATTCAAATACCTTTGTTTTTCCTTGGTCACACAGGAAGTCTCTTTACTTCCCTGTTCCTGTGATTGTAAGATGGCCGCCAAGGTTCCCGAGGTCATGACCTTTACCGCCCTGAAGAAGATGTTTCCCTTACCCACAGATCTAGGATCAGATTCCGACCCCCTTAATCCAGTACCAAAGCATTATAGGGAGAAAATGCAAAACTGACCTTAGATCAGTGACTGAGAACAACTTCATCCACATAACTCTTTTAATGTATTTATCCTTTATTTGTTTAGCCACGCCTGCAAAGCTTGGTCTGCAGAACAACTTAAAAGACACATTTGTAACTTTATTGCATTATTTCTATTTTGTGTCTGAAACTAACCGCTGGCCACAATTCCACATGGCCTGTAGTTGATGCGGACGCTAATGGCGGTTTAATTACAGGCAATAGTTCATCTGGTACAGTATTAGATGAAGTGAAAGTTTACAGCCGGGCTTAGAACTACTAAACCTACCTGTAGGGGATTGTGGTAGAACTCTGGAAGCCAATGAAGATTGATCTTCTAGAACTGATTGTGTTCTAATCAGACCATTAAAGCAGATGAACAGGATTTTAACAACTTGATTTTTAACAACTTTATGTTAGATGGTTCCTACGTTCAACTATCATCAAGTTGTAATATCCTGGCCTTCTCCTTTAAGTTGGAGGGTTGAAACAAAATGATAGATTGTGATGGGGCTGTATGGAAATGCATGTAGTGTTGTTTTAATGGAATGGCATCTGTGCTCTAGTGTGGCTTCTATGGCGCTTGGCCAAACTATGATGTGGACTCTATCGATCACGGTCTAATCGACCTGGGCCAGGTTAGACCTACATTACAGAATGATATTCACTAGAGCAGGTGTGCTTTTAACTTTTCAGTATATCTGGCTCCAGAAACATTCTCCAAATAAGCCATTTACGGGTCTGACTGACCGAAAAGAAGTTATAATACAAAAGAAATTCAGGTATGTTATTATTGTTACATAACTGTCTTCTAAACTCGTATTATTCAAATCATCACTTAATCCCACCGTTGCCACCAAATGCCACACAGGGATGGACAGGCAGTGGGAGGTACTATTGATTGAGTGAATCCCAGACGATCAGTTTCAGTCTCGTTAACATGTTGGTTATGTCCCAAATGACACCCTATTTTCTACAGTATATAGTGTACTACTTCTGACTAGAGGCCTATAGTCCCTAGTCAGAAGTAGTGGACAACACAGGATTAAGGTGTAATTTTGAATGAAGCTCATGACTTCCAGTAAAATAGTCAATATCTGTAATGAGATTAAGAGGCGTTTGGACACCATTTCCTCTCTAGCTGAGGGATAACAGAGTTATAAGAGTAGTATTACATCAAAGCAGCAACCTCTTGTAGATAACACCCTGCTGTAGATATCACCCTGCTGTAGATAACACCCTGCAGTAGATAACACCCTGCTGTAGATATCACCCTGCTGTAGATATCACCCTGCTGTAGATATCACCCTGCTATAGATAACACCCTGCTGTAGATAACACCCTGCTGTAGATAACACCCTGCTGTATCTAAACTCCTGCAGTAGATAACACCCTGCTGTATCTAAACTCCTGCAGTAGATAACACCCTGCAGTAGATAACACCCTGCTGTAGGTAACACCCTGCAGTAGGTAACACCCTGCTGTAGATATCACCCTGCTGTAGATATCACCCTGCTGTAGATATCAGCCTGCTGTAGATAACACCCTGCTGTAGATATCACCCTGCTGTAGATATCACCCTGCAGTAGATAACACCCTGCTGTAGATAACACCCTGCTGTAGATATCACCCTGCTGTAGGTTAACACCCTGCTGTAGATAACACCCTGCTGTAGATAACACCAAGCTGTATCTAAACTCCTGCAGTAGATAACACCCTGCAGTAGATAACACCCTGCTGTAGGTAACACCCTGCAGTAGGTAACACCCTGCAGTAGAGAACACCCTGCTGTAGATATCACCCTGCTGTAGATAACACCCTGCTGTAGATAACACCCTGCTGTAGATATCACCCTGCTGTAGGTTAACACCCTGCTGTAGATAACACCCTGCTGTAGATATCACCCTGCTGTAGATAACACCCTGCTGTATCTAAACTCCTGCAGTAGATAACACCCTGCAGTAGATAACACCCTGCTGTAGATAACACCCTGCTGTAGATATCACCCTGCTGTAGATATCACCCTGCTGTAGATAACACCCTGCTGTAGATAACACCCTGCTGTAGATAACACCCTGCTGTAGATAACATCCTGCTGTAGATAACACCCTGCTGTAGATAACATCCTGCTGTAGATATCACCCTGCTGTAGATAACACCCTGCTGTATCTAAACTCCTGCAGTAGATAACACCCTGCAGTAGATAACACCCTGCTGTAGATAACACCCTGCTGTAGGTTTCACCCTGCAGTAGATAATACCATGCTGTAGATAACACCCTGCTGTAGATAACACCCTGCTGTAGATAACACCCTGCTGTAGATATCACCCTGCTGTAGATAACACCCTGCTGTAGATAACACCCTGCTGTAGATAACACCCTGCTGTAGATAACACCCTGCTGTATCTAAACTCCTGCAGTAGATAACACCCTGCAGTAGATAACACCCTGCTGTAGATAACACCCTGCTGTAGATATCACCCTGCAGTAGATATCACCCTGCAGTAGATAACCCCCTGCAGTATCTAAACACCTGCAGTAGATAATACCCTGCTGTAGATAATACCATGCTGTAGATAACACCATGCAGTATCTAAACTCCTGCAGTATCTAACACCCTGCTGTAGATAACACCCTGCTGTAGATAACACCATGCTGTATCTGAACTCCTGCAGTAGGTAACACCCTGCAGTAGGTAACACCCTGCAGTAGAGAACACCCTGCAGTATCTAAACTCCTGCAGTAGGTAACACCCTGCAGTAGGCAACACCCTGCAGTAGGTAACGCCCTGCAGTGGATAACACCCTGCAGTACATAACACCCTGCAGTAGATAACACCATGCAGTATCTAAACTCCTGCAGTAGGTAACACCCTGCTGTAGAGAACACCCTGCAGTAGGTAACACCCTGCAGTAGAGAACACACTGCAGTATCTAAACTCCTGCAGTAGGTAACACCCTGCAGTAGGTAACACCCTTCAGTAGAGAACACCCTGCAGTAGAGAACACCCTGCAGTATCTAAACTCCTGCAGTAGGTAACACCCTGCAGTAGGTAACACCCAGTAGAGAACACCCTGCAGTAGAGAACACCCTGCAGTGTCTAAACTCCTGCAGTAGGTAACACCCTGCAGTAGGTAACACCCAGTAGAGAACACCCTGCAGTAGGTAACACCCTGCAGTAGAGAACACCCTGCAGTAGAGAACACCCTGCAGTAGAGAACACCCTGCAGTATCTAAACTCCTGCAGTAGGTAACACCCAGTAGAGAACACCCTGCAGTAGAGAACACCCTGCAGTGTCTAAACTCCTGCAGTAGGTAACACCCTGCAGTAGGTAACACCCAGTAGAGAACACCCTGCAGCAGTGAACACCCTGCAGTGTCTAAACTCCTGCAGTAGGTAACACCCTTCAGTAGAGAACACCCTGCAGTAGAGAACACCCTGCAGTGTCTAAACTCCTGCAGTAGGTAACACCCTGCAGTAGGTAACACCCAGTAGAGAACACCCTGCAGTAGGTAACACCCTGCAGTAGAGAACACCCTGCAGTAGAGAACACCCTGCAGTATCTAAACTCCTGCAGTAGGTACCACCCTGCAGTAGATAACGCCCTGCTGTAGATAACGCACTGCTGTAGATAACGCACTGCTGTAGATAACACCTGTCACGGCCGTCGTCGGAATGAAACTAAGGTGCAGCGGGGTGAGCGTACATTTTCTTTTATTTGTTCAAATGTCACCAACAAAACAAGAAATAACAAAAACGACCGTGAAGCTTACAAGGGCTATAGTACCCCTAACAAAGACAACTTTCCACAATGACAAAAGGGGAAAAGGCTGCCTAAGTATGATTCCCAATCAGAGACAACGATAGACAGCTGTCCCTGATTGAGAACCATACCCGGCCAAAACATAGAAATACAAAAACATAGAAAACAGAACATAGAATGCCCATCCAAATCACACCCTGACCAAACCAAATAGAGACATAAAAAGGCTCTCTAAGGTCAGGCCGTGACAACACCCTGCTGTAGATAACACCCTGCTGTAGGTAATAACGTCCCGCGGTAAATAACGCCCTGCGGTAGATAACACCCAGCGGTATTTAACCTCTTGCTGTAGATAACATGACAAAAACATAAATACTCATTTGTTTCCCATTGGGCGGCAGGTAGTTAGAGCATTGGACTAGTAACCGAAAGGTTTCAAGATCGAATCGCAGAGCTGACAAGGTAAAAATCTGTCGTTCTGCCCCTGAACAAGGCAGTTAGCCCACTGTTCCTAGGTCGTCATTGTAAGAATATGTTCTTAACTGACTTGCCTAGTTAAATAAAGGTTAAAAAATAAAAAATAAAGATAACCGTTGTCCGAGAGGATAAGCAACTAATGTTTGTGTGTGTTGTTAAGATCATCAACCAGTCTATTTTCCCAAATCGGAGATGCGTTCGTTCTCAAACACACGCGAAACAGTTGCACATCGTTGCCAAACCCTTCTATAAACAGCAGCTAGTCCTGTTGAATCACAGTGTTACCTCTGGGCATTTTGAACGCAGTCTCTCGGCTTTGACGGATGATTTACGAAGCCAGCCTCCTATTTCTCATAACCTCCCGTTTACGTTCCCTCCCCTGGCTTCACAATTAGTGTCCGACAAATTGGCAGCAGGAGAATTAGCCTGCTAAAGCCTGCAGCCACACCAGGCCTCGTAGGAACCAGCCTCTGATCAAATGTTTGGATCTGCCGGATGAGTGATGGTTGCTGGGTGTCGAATAAGTGGAGCCGTTCAAGGTGTGTGTGTGTGTCTGCGTATGTGCGAGAGGGGTGAGATGTTTGGTGTGTGTGTTTGTGCGTGCCTGCATGCATGTGAATGTGCTTTCATGTTTCTCATGCTGTGTGCCCACGTGTGTGAAAACATGTGTATGTGCTTTCATGTTTCACATGCTGTGTGCCTACCTGTGTGAAAACATGTGTATGTGCTTTCATGTTTCACATGCTGTGTGCCTACGTGTGTGAAAACATGTGTATGTGCTTTCATGTTTCACATGCTGTGTGCCCATGTGTGTGAAAACATGTGTATGTGCTTTCATGTTTCTCATGCTGTGTGCCTACGTGTGTGAAAACATGTGTATGCTGTGTGCCTATGTGTGAAAACATGTGTATGTGTGCTGAAAACATGTGTATCATGTTTTCTCATGCTGTGTGCCTACGTGTGTGAAAACATGTGTATGTGCTTTCATGTTTCACATGCTGTGTGCCTACGTGTGTGAAAACATGTGTATGTGCTTCATGTTTCTCATGCTGTGTGCCTATGTGTGTGAAAACATGTGTATGTGCTTTCATGTTTCACATGCTGTGTGCCTACCTGTGTGAAAACATGTGTATGTGCTTCATGTTTCTCATGCTGTGTGCCTACGTGTGTGAAAACATGTGTATGTGCTTTCATGTTTCTCATGCTGTGTGCCTACGTGTGTGAAAACATGTGTATGTGCTTTCATGTTTCTCATGCTGTGTGCCTACGTGTGTGAAAACACGTGTGTGAAAACATGTGTATGTGCTTTCATGTTTCACATGCTGTGTGCCCACGTGTGTGAAAACATGTGTATGTGCTTTCATGTTTCACATGCTGTGTGCCTACGTGTGTGAAAACATGTGTATGTGCTTTCATGTTTCTCATGCTGTGTGCCACGTGTGTGAAAACATGTGTATGTGCTTCATGTTTCTCATGCTGTGTGCCTACCTGTGTGAAAAATGTAACCCTTGTTACCGGCAAGGGAAAGCTTGCTAACGTTCCTTTACCTCTGCTACAGTCTGTTTCCAAATGAGAGAAACTAGGAAACCACTGTGGAAAGTCATTGTATGTGTGTCCCAAATGGCACCCTATTCCCTATATAGTGCACTACTTTTGACCAGAGCTCTATAGACCCTGGTCAAAAGTAGTGCACTATACTGTATCGGGGACAGGGTTCCATTTGGGACATCACCTATAAAATCAGCCATCTACCCTGCCAATCAAGCCAAGGCTAAAGTCAGGTTTTCGAGGATAATGACAGAAATGAGTGGAAATTCCATTGAAATCCTGTATCTGTAGTTAGTCAGTGGGCTGCTGCTTGCCCGGTCTGTGGGGCAGCTTGAAAACGACCTTCAAACACAATCTTCCCTTTTAGCTGAACTTCCTATAGGTTGTTTCAGTATCAGAGGAGGAAGTTGGAGAAAAGCTTTTACTCATTTGGTTTAACTCTCCACAGACAGTGTTTCCTCGGGTTGCTAAGTTGTTTTTTTGCGTGCCGGCTTAAAGCGTGCATCACAGGAGGTTGGTGGCACCTTAATTTGGGAGAACGGGGTGATGACTGGGGCGGAATCAGTGGATCGGTATAAAATACATCCAACACATGGTTTCCAGGTGTTTGGTGCCATTCCATCTGCTCTGTTCCGGACATTATTATGAGCCATTCTCCCCTCAGCAGTCTCCACTGGTGTGCGTGTGTATGTGTGCATCCGTGCGTCTCTGTGTGCGTGTGTAGCTTTGACTCTTTACCCCTCAGAGGTAGTGCTGGCTATACATGATAATGTGTGTGTACATGAACCGTATTAAGCAGGGGATGAAGAGAACAGTCATGGGCCAATGGAAATATTGGCCCTGAAAGATATTTTCCACCACAGAGAGGAGGGGGTTTGAGATGGGGGGCTGAGCTGGGAAATTAAAGAAGTTCCAAAAAATGTAAATCCCTCTGAATTATCTCAGTAACAATCTTGACGGACAACTTGTGTTTCCTGACTTAGAAGTAGAGACGCAGGACGTTGAATTGCATTGCACATTGATGCAGAGATGTTTGCATGCTCTTTCAAATGCCATCGTAGGGTTCTGTTTTAGTGCATGGCATAGTTAAAGCATGGGAACACTTAACTGTAATACCAATTCAACATGTTTCACATTTCAACTTCCCATTCACTTCTACACACATATGTAGGATCTTACATTTTGCCAGTTTGCTACAGCGGGAAAATAATCCTGCATCAACAAGAAATGTGACTTATTATGTGCATTATAATAATGGCCATTTTTTGTAGGGGTTGATACATTTTTCATTAGGGCAAAATCAAGTCTGACATTTTAAAGTGTAAATTACTAACTTTTTAGATGCCTTGAATAGACTACATTTTGTGTTTCCTGTTGTGCAGAACAATTGTCAGCAACAAAATACTTCTCAAATGAAGATCCTACATCTGTATAGATGCAGTAGAAGACAAGTATATGTACTATAAGTATCCTGTTATGAATGTGTTCTCAACCAGTGCTTCAGTTGGACAGTGAGATGTCCAACTACTCATATTTCAGCCCTCTGAAGGCTCATGAAGGCTTCTTGTAATTTTGTTGATTTACTAGAGAGCTACTGATCTTTCTCTCTGTTTCTCACACACACACACACACACACACACACACACACACACACACACACACACACACACACACACACACACACACACACACACACACACACACACACACACACACACACACACACACACACACACACACACACACACACACACACACACACACACACACACACACACACTGTCCATCAACCTGCTGTGTGAGCAGGTTGTTAGCGGCCGCGGCTTCGGGTTGATGGCATTGAAGGACAAAATGTATATGATCAGGCTGTTGTGATTTTAGAAGAAAGAAGAACCTCTCTGAGAAGGTGATGAGTGTCCTGAAGTGACGCTAAGAGCGAAAAGCATATTTCAACCCTGCAGGCGCGACACAAAACGCAGAAATAAAAATATAATTCATGCCTTACCTTTGACGAGCTTCTTCTGTTGGCACTCCAATATGTCCCATAAACATCACAAATGTTCCTTTTGTTTGATTAATTCCATCGATATATATCCAAAATGTCAATTTATTTGGCGCGTTTGATCCAGAAAAACACTGGTTCCAACTTGCGCAACATGACCACAAAATATCTCAAAAGTTACCTGTAAGCATTGTCCAAACATTTCAAACTAGTTTTGTAATACAACTTGAGGTATTTTTTTAAACGTAAATAATCAATCAAATTGAAGACGGGATAAACAGAGTTCAATACAGGATGATAACAAATTGTAGCGAGCATTTCTGGTCACGCGCCTCTATCTAACAGTACACTTCAAGTTACCCTCGTTCTGGATGGCCGTACTTCTTCATTACACAAAGGAAAAACCTCAACCAATTTCTAAAGACTGTTGACATCCAGTGGAAGCAATGGGAACGGCAAGTCCCTGCCTTAGCATTCTAGATTCCCAATGAAAACACAATGAAAAGAGAGTGACCTTTTTTCCCCTGGATGGTTTGTCCTCTGTGTTTCGCCTGCCAAATACGTTCTGTTATACTCACAGACATCATTCAAACAGTTTTAGAAACTTCAGAGTATTTTCTATCCAAATCTACTAATACTATGCATATCATGGCCTCTGAGCCAGAGTAGCAGGCCGTTTACTTTGGACACGCTTTTCATCCGGACGTGAAAATACTGCCCCCTATCCCAAAGAGGTTCAGTGGCTGAAGCAGGGCCGTATTCATTAGTGCACACTGTAGCAAAAGTGTTTGTAATGGAACAAAAACAAGTGTTCCTTATTGGACAAGTTCAGTTAGTCCCTCCCCTTTTCTATCCATTTTCTTCCACTTGGTGCCTAGAGAATATGACCCAGGAGTGTGTTTGATGGCAACAAAAATATTAGTGTTTTCATTGAAAGAAATTGTAGATAATAATGAAGGGTGGGTGCTGAACGTTTTAGACCACAGTCAGTGAAGAAGCACATGTGGTGGCTAGTAGTCTTCCACATGGCATATTGTGTTTGAGGTCAAGATGACTGAGGTTTTGGGAGTGGGGTAGGAGTAAGGTGTACGTTTTATGGGCTGGGGAAGGGTTAGGGGTTAGAGGTGTAGTTTGGTAGACTAGAGGATGACAGTTGTTGAGCAGATACAGGGAGAGTTGTAAAGTGGGGTGAGGAGTGAGGGTGTAGGGAGTGAGAGTGTAGAGAGTGAGGGTTTAGTAGATGGGGTGGCAGTGGCGGTATGTGGAGAGGTGAGGAGTGAAGGATTTAGAGGTCTAGAATGCATTTTATTTTGTGATAGATATTATGAAGTTTGGGATAAAGGGTATAAGTTATTCCTCAGTGACTTCAACAGCAGAGAAACAGCAGCCAAAAATGAAAGCAATATTTTTTGACTGTAAAGTGTAACTTTCTGCTTCCAATTATTATCGAGGGAGAGAGAAGAGGAAATTATTCTGAGTTTAGTTTTTCCATCATAATCATTTCTGTTCTAACAGCGAGCAGGTCAGTGTTGAAGAATTATGAGTGAGGACACTGCTCTCGACAAAAGCATACTGGCATGCGCGCACACACACACACGTACTTGTTTAACCTTGTGTGAGGCCACAGGAGCCTTTGCAGCCAAGCTGGACCTCCCATTCTGATTTGGTTAACGAACATAGCTGGAATTTTTCTGAGATACCTGGGGAAATGGAAATGAATAGGATACGTTGCCAGTGCATATTTTATTATTATTTTATCTCGTATAAATTCAAGCAGAGATATTGTACATTTAGCTACTTCATGTTTATGGTACATTGTAATATGTTTTCAATACAGTTCAATATATTTTTATATATATGTTATTTACAGTGCAATATAGATCCATGATATATTTTCTTCAAATGAGACAGCAGGTCCTGATGCCTGGCTCTTATCTCTCCCTCTGATAATAGTATATTTTCAGTATATAATATATTTTCAATATCTGTACAGAACAATATATTTTCCCCATGGGTCGTCGTCAAAAGTAGTGCCCTATAAAGGGAATAGGTTGCCATTTGGGACACACTCTAGCGAATCATCTCCCTCAGGTCGTCAAGTATATTCTTTATTAGATCAGGATGATATCTGAATGATATATTGGGATGATAATTGATACTTCTCTCGGGGAGATTGATGAACTGTACTGTCCCGAGCTGCGATCTGTGTTGGGAAGTCAAATAGGATCCAACAAGATGGCCTCGCCCTCAAATAAGATCCCTTCTCAGAGCTCAATTCACACTTCTGGAGAAGTTTTGTTTAAACTCTGTGACCTGAGTGATTGAGGTGGTTGGGTGTCGGAGGAGGGATACTGCACGGCTGTCTGGCTCACAGAGGCGTCTGCGGGTTTTTGTAATAAGAATTTGCCTCTGGAAAAATGTAATTCATTGTTGGTGAAGAAAAATAAACATATCTTGTTTTGCTATCAAAAGGGTTTGTGTGATTGTAAGTATGTTTCTGTGTGTCTTTGATGCTTCACATGTGTTAGTGTACACGGGAACGTGTCCTTGAAGAATGTCATCATCATTAATCAGAGAGAGAAACCATTACTCCATCTTCAATTAGTCAGTTAGGTACAGATCTAGGATCAGCTTAACTTACTGAAATCCTAACCTTAATCATTAAGAGGGAGACTACAACAGACCTCAGATCAGTGTCTAGAGGAAATAGTCTACTCTGAAGTGCTTTGAGCTACTAACAGGCCTTCCATCTCAGCCTGTTTGACTGGCGTTCATGATCATTCCAGTGTGACTGGTACCTCCTATTTGGAGTGTTTTCATCCATGCATGCTTGAGGAAAACACATTGTTCCTGCTAATGCTCTTGAGAAAACATCCAGCACGTTATTTTAAGGGCTGACACACACACACACACAAACAAACACAAACAAACACAGGAGAACCCTCTCACTCGCCTGGGCTTTTAATACGCTCATCACACACACACACACACACACACACACACACACACACACACACACACACACTCTCTCTCTCTCTGAGCCTCAATCAACCACCGAAGAAAGCCCAAGAGTGTTTGTGAGTTGCTCACTGAATAACTCTGTACTCGTATCTGTGTGTTGTTGTAATTCTGTGTCACTGCCTCTGTCCCACAGTCCAACCAAGGTACATGAATTGAAGCACCCTGTTGAATTCTTAAATCTTGGATTTTAGATGCAATGCAGTAAGCCGTGTGTGCGCGCGTGTGTGCTTGGCTCTTGTTGTAAGAGGAGAATGATGAACCATGCGGTCTGTGGCAGAGCAGGGCTGTCAGTCAGTCTCACTGGCTGTTTGGTTTGGCTGGGCATCCCATCAGTGGTGTGTGTGTGTGTGTGTGTGCGTGCGTGCGTGCGTGCGTGCGTGCGTGCGCGTGTGCGCGTGTATCTTATCCATATGGTAGCAGTAGAAAATGTCTTTATTCCTTTTTGCCTTGACTCGTACATTGAGTCCTATACTGCACCAGGAAGCTAATCCTTGTCTATTAGTCTGAGCTGGTTAGGGGAATCAACTACATGGATGACTGCAGAAGGTCTCCTCAGTCAGGAAGAGTAATGACAGAAGCCCTCTAGATAAGAAGCCACACTGACAGATTAGGACTGGGTCCCAAATGACCTGCTATTCCATCACCAGAGCCCTATGGGAATAGGG
Source organism: Oncorhynchus tshawytscha (assembly GCF_018296145.1). Taxonomy (NCBI): domain Eukaryota; kingdom Metazoa; phylum Chordata; class Actinopteri; order Salmoniformes; family Salmonidae; genus Oncorhynchus; species Oncorhynchus tshawytscha. The sequence continues at coordinate 712,820 of NW_024609817.1, forward strand.
TACCATTTAGGACACAAACTGGTAGACTAGAGGGCCTTCTCTGGTAAAGTATTTATAAAGAGTCTCAGAGTTGGAACACTGATCTAGGATCAGGTCCCCACCTTTCCATGTAATCTTATTCATTTTGATCTAAAAGGCTAAACTGATCAGAGGGAGATCTGTATCGAGCACTGGACAGAGAGCACACACACATCTGGAGCCTAGATATGATTGATGTGAGAGTCCTGCTGGTTGATTCCACTGTGTGTGTGTGTGTGTGTGTGTGTGTGTGTGTGTGTGTGTGTGTGTGTGTGTGTGTGTGTGTGTGTGTGTGTGTCTTGGACTAGTCTCAGTGTGAGTGATATCTGCTGCCTTCCAGACTGACCTACATTCTCAGACCATCAGAATCTACTGCTAGTTCTACCTTATAGACTTTGGCTCAGCGAGCTAACATGGTTTTATGTAGGTTTGCAAAATTCTGGTAACTTTCCCAAAATTCCCAGGTTTTCCATACATCCTGTTTGGAGGATTCCAGATTTCCTCTTCATTCCCTGATTCTGGGAATCGTCCAAATGGGATGTCTGTAAAACCTGGGAATTTTGGGAAAATTGCCCAGAACTTTGAACCCAATATGATAAAAAACAACTGTGACTCATGTTGACATACTTCCACCTCTGTAGTGTCCTTGATTCAGATTCCGACTTAGCTTGGAGATAGCACTTTTGGGACTATGCCATTGGGTACCACTATACTAAATCCAGTGCTGTGTAAGTATTTGAATCATTATATTTAAACTAACCCACTGTAACGATCGTCTTCGGGAGAAAGAGAGGAGGACCAAAATGCAGCGTGATGATTATCCATTTTTAATGGGATACTTAAACAACAAACAAAAACAACAAACCGACAAAAAAGAACGAAGACGAAACAGTCCCGTAACGTTAATACCAACACAGGAACACTGGAAACAGGAACACACAGACAAACTAGACGTACAACATAGAATGCCCACTCATATCACACCCTGACCAAACAAAACATAGAAACAAACAACGCAAACTATGGTCAGAGTGTGGCGGCTCAGGACAGACGGGAGACTCTGGCGGCTCAGGACAGACGAGACTCTGGCCGCTCAGGACAGACAGGAGACTCTGGCGGCTCAGGACAGACGGGAGACTCGGACAGCGCTGGGCAGGCGGGAGACTCTGGCGGCTCAGGACACACGGGAGACACGGACAGCGCTGAGGAGGAGGATGACTCTGGCGGCTCAGGACACACGGGAGACTCGGACAGCGCGGGGCAGGTGGGAGACTCTGGCGGCTCAGGACAGACGGGAGACTCGGACAGCGCTGGGCAGGCGGGAGACTCTGGCGGCTCAGGACAGACGGGAGACTCGGACAGCGCTGGGCAGGCGGGAGACTCTGGCGGCTCAGGACGGACGGGAGACTCGGACAGCGCTGGGCAGGCGGGAGACTCTGGCGGCTCAGGACAGACGGGAGACTCTGGCGGCTCAGGACAGACGGGAGACTCGGACAGCACTGGGCAGGCGGGAGACTCGGACAGCCATGGGCAGGCGGGAGACTCTGGCGGCTCAGGACAGACGGGAGACTCTGGCGGCTCAGGACAGATGGGAGACTCGGACAGCGCTGGGCAGGCGGGAGACTCTGGCGGCTCAGGACAGGCGGGAGACTCTGGTGGCTCAGGACAGATGGGAGACTCGGACAGCGCTGGGCAGGCGGGAGACTCTGGCGGCTCAGGACAGACGGGAGACTGACAGCGCTGGAGAGGAGGAATGCTCTGGCAGCGCTGGACAGGCAGGAGCACCTGTAGGCAGAAGATGGAGAGACAGCCTGGTGCAGGAGGCTGCCACCGGAGGGCTGGTGCGTGCAGGTGGCACCGGATAGACCGGACCGTACTGGAGCTCTTGAGCACCGAGCCTGCCCAACCTTACATGGTTGAATGCTCCCTGTAGCCAGGCCAGTGCGGCGAGGTGGAATAGCCCGCACTGGGCTGTGCTGGCGAACCGGGGACACCATGCGTAAGGCTGGTGCCATGTACGCCGGCCCGAGGAGACGCACTGGAGACCAGATGCGTAGAGCCGGCTTCATGGCATCTGGCTCGATGCCCACTCTAGCCCGGCCGATACGAGGAGCTGGGATGTAGCGCACCGGGCTAAGCACGCGTACTGGGGACACCGTGCGCTCCACCGCATAACACGGTGCCTGACCAGTACGACGCCCTCTCTCTCCACGGTAAGCACGGGGAGTTGGCGCAGGTCTCCTACCTGCCTTATCCACACTCCCCTCCCCCAAGAAATATTTGGGGCTGCCTCTCGGGCTTCCTTGATCGTCATGCCAACTCCATACGCCGGTATCCCTCCTCACACTGCTCCAGAGAATCCCAGGCAGGCTCCGGCACTCTCCCTGGGTCGACCGACCACCTGTCTATCTCTTCCCAAGTCGTGACATAGTCCAGATCTCGCTCCAATGTCCAGGAGTCCTGATATCGCTGCCTTTCCTGCTGCTGCCCATTACCACGCTGCTTGGTCCTTTGGTGGTGGGTGATTCTGTAACGATCGTCTTCGGGAGAAAGAGAGGAGGACCAAAATGCAGCGTGATGATTATTCATCTTTAATGGGATACTTAAACAACGAACAAAAACAATGAACCGACAAAAAGAACGAAGACGAAACAGTCCCGTAACGTGAATACCAACACAGGAACACTGGAAACAGGAACAATCACCCACACCCCACAATACAAAACATAGAAACAAACAACGCAAACTATGGTCAGAGTGTGACACCCACGTCTGGTACATCCTTCCAGTCATTATGTGGACTTTATGGGGCCGTTTCCCAGACACAGATTAAGCCTGGCCCTGGACTAAAAAACATTTTCAATTGTGTTTCTCCTTTGAGATTGATTTTTAGTCCAGGATTACCTGACTAGGATTAATCTGTGTCTGGAAACTGCCCCTATGACATCTATCTTGACTAGACAATGTTGACAGCATACAATCACACAGTCAGTTTCTGACATACGCATTTATAGTAGCTAATGCTATCATTGGATGCCCATATCTTTTTCTGGTTTAATCTAGCGTTATTCCTGTCAACATTCTTTAATATGTTTTGTTTTTCTTGGGGACTAGTAAGATCTACATTTCTATCAGTTTGATGTCTTTTGTTTTTGAATGATGTCATTGTCAAGTCTTGGTTGTGTTATTGGTGCCTAACTCAAATTAACTGGTGGTGACAACCATGTGACGACAGGTAGGAGGTCAGGGAACATAGCTAGCCGTGTCTTCTTTGGTCAAAGAGTACACGTGTTACTGTGACTGACCAGGTTTCGACCCGGCTCTCTATAAGACCACATTTCCCTGCTGAGCTAAAGCCTAGGCATTAGTTCCTTGAGAAAATAGGAAAATAGGAAAAAGTCTTCAGTTCTCAAAGTTACTCATCACATGAGTGTGATTCTGAACCACCACCACCCCTATCTGACCTCCTACTTGAAGACAGCCATGTGTGACGCACTGAAATGGTACAGGGCCTTTTCTGACTGACTAAGTACAGAAATGGTTCCTAGCCCTTTGTGACTGGCTAAGTACAGAAATGGTACAGGCCCTTTGTGACTGGCTAAGTACAGAAATGGTACCTAGCCCTTTGTGACTGGCTAAGTACAGAAATGGTACCTAGCCCTTTGTGACTGGCTAAGTACAGAAATGGTACCTAGCCCTTTGTGACTGGCTAAGTACAGAGATGGTACAGGCCCTTTGTGACTGGCTAAGTATCGAAATGGTACAGAGCCCTTTGTGACTGGCTAAGTACAGAAATGGTACAGAGCCCTTTGTGACTGGCTAAGTACAGAAATGGTACAGAGCCTTATCTGACTGGCTAAGTATAGCAATGGTACAGAGCCTTATCTGACTGGCTAAGTACAGAAATGGTACAGGGCCCTTTCTGACTGGCTAAGTACCGAAATGGTACAGGCCCTTTGTGACTGGCTAAGTACAGAAATGGTACAGAGCCTTTTGTGACTGGCTAAGTACAGAAATGGTACAGAGCCCTTTGTGACTGGCTAAGTACAGAAATGGTACAGAGCCTTATCTGACTGGCTAAGTATAGCAATGGTACAGAGCCTTATCTGACTGGCTAAGTACAGAAATGGTACAGGGCCCTTTCTGACTGGCTAAGTACCAAAATGGTACAGGCCCTTTGTGACTGGCTAAGTAAAGAAATGGTACAGAGCCTTTTGTGACTGGCTAAGTACAGAAATGGTACAGAGCCCTTTGTGACTGGTTAAGTACAGAAATGGTACAGAGCCTTTGTGACTGGCTAAGTACAGAAATGATACAGAGACCTTTGTGACTGGCTAAGTACAGAAATGGTACAGGGCCCTTTGTGACTGGCTAAGTGCAGAAATGATACAGAGACCTTTGTGACTGGCTAAGTCCCCAAATGGTACAGGCTCTTTGGACTGGCTAAGTACAGAAATGGTACAGAGCCCTTTGTGTCTGGCTAAGTACAGAAATGATACAGAGACCTTTGTGACTGGCTAAGTCCCCAAATGGTACAGGCTCTTTGGACTGGCTAAGTACAGAAATGGTACAGAGCCCTTTGTGACTGGCTAAGTACAGAAATGGTACAGAGCCCTTTCTGACTGGCTAAGTACAGAAATGGTACATGCCCTTTGTGACTGGCTAAGTACAGATATGGTACGGTAGGGCTAAAAGAGTAGCATTTTCTTCCCAGTCTTGTTTTCAGGGAGCCTCATAGAGCTCTCTCTAATGGGGCTTCCAGATACCGGCTATGGGTTTTCTGACTCACACCTAGTTGCTCTTAAACTGTCCTCCAGACAGTGCAATTCAACCCTTGTAGGACCTACTAGACAGGTTGTGGGTGTACGTGTGCCACAGCGTGTGTTACACACACGACAGAGAGACAAAGAGACAGAGAGACAGAGAGGGAGATAGAGAGAGAAAGAGACATATAGGGAGAGAGAGAGGCACACACAGAGAGAGATATGGAAGGATGAAGAGAGGAAGGGTGGGGATAGAGACAGGATGGAGAGCTGCCATGTAGAGGTCTTGGATGAGACTCAGAGACAGGATGCCCTGTTTATGAGAGACAGAGAAACAGAAAGAGAGAAAGAGAGTGCCCAGAGGAGGTTGGACTAGACAGGAATGAGGGAGCGAGGACCAATGGAGGGGTAGAGAGTATGAAGTTAAGTAGGAAAGACAGATGGCTGTATCCACCCTAAACCCTCAGCACCTCAGCCATCCAGCCCTCCACTGTGCTGAGTCTAGCCAGACAGTAGGAGCCTCCACACTGCAGGCTTCAGGACACACACACATATCTGCACACATACACACTGACAGCAGCTACAGCTCATATGTGCACACACACAACAGCTGACACGCACACTAGAAGCAGCTAGATGAGGAATTCTGGAATCACCTTGAACATGTCCCATTGAATACAGATCAACTTGTGTTTTACACATAGACAGATGAATGCTGCCAGCTATAATCTGTGCAACTCCATAGCAACTCCATAGCAACACCATAGCAACTCCATATCAACTCCATATCAACTCCATATCAACTCCATAGCAACTCCATAACTCTCAGATCTACATCCCAAATGGCACCCTATTTCCTACATAGTGCACTACTCTTGACTATTGCCCTATTGGCCATGGTTATAATTAGTACACTATGTAGGTAATAGTATGTAATTTGGGATGCAGACATTAATGTACCAAAAATGATTTTATAATAATATGATATCCTATAGCTCTGTTCTATTTGGCTGACAGTTGTTGCATCATGCATGGTAGGATGAATGAATGAACAGAGCAGAGAATGGAATATAGCAGGCTGGGCTGCAGAGGGATCTCTCGCTCTCTCATTCTCTCTCTCTCTCTCTCTCTCATTCTCTCTCTCTCTCTCTCTCTCTCTTTCCCTCTCCCCAGCTCTCTCTCTCCCTCTCAATGTGTTTTGATGGGGCGGTGATCACTAATCTGGTCAGTGGAAATGGCTACAGAATGCTGATACAGAGCTATTCAGAACTGACACAATAGAGCGAGCCAGTCGTCTCAGCCAAAACGTCCCGGACAGATTCTCCTCATCGCAATGTTATTACTGTTGGATGTCAGCTTCCAGCCAGCTTAGTAACAAAAGGTGGTCTCTCATTCCATTAGTAAGTTGACTGAAAATGTATCTCATTAGCCTGCTTTGGTCCAGTCTGGGGGTTGGAAGTCAAACAATAGCAAGGGGTTTCAGAATCAGATCCAGACAGACAGACAGACAGACAGACACACACACACACACACACACACACACACACACACACACACACACACACACACACACACACACACACACACACACACACACACACACACACACAGGTAAAAATCTGTCGTTCTATCACTGAACAAGGCAGTTAACCCACTGTTCCTAGACCAGTTAACCCACTGTTCCTAGACCAGTTAACCCACTGTTCCTAGACCAGTTAACCCACTGTTCCTAGACCAGTTAACACACTGTTCCTAGACCAGTTAACCCACTGTTCCTAGACCAGTTAACACACTGTTCCTAGACCAGTTAACACACTGTTCCTAGACCAGTTAACCCACTGTTCCTAGACCAGTTAACCCACTGTTCCTAGACCAGTTAACCCAGTTTAGAAGTTAACACTGTTCCTAGACCAGTTAACACACTGTTCCTAGACCAGTTAACACACTGTTCCTAGACCAGTTAACACACTGTTCCTAGACCAGTTAACACACTGTTCCTAGACCAGTTAACACACTGTTCCTAGACCAGTTAACACACTGTTCCTAGACCAGTTAACCCACTGTTCCTAGACCACACTGTTTAACCCACTGTTCCTAGACCAGTTAACCCACTGTTCCTAGACCAGTTAACCCACTGTTCCTAGACCAGTTAACACACTGTTCCTAGACCAGTTAACACACTGTTCCTAGACCAGTTAACCCACTGTTCCTAGACCAGTTAACACACTGTTCCTAGACCAGTTAACCCACTGTTCCTAGACCAGTTAACACACTGTTCCTAGACCAGTTAACACACTGTTCCTAGACCAGTTAACACACTGTTCCTAGACCAGTTAACCCACTGTTCCTAGGTCATCATTGTAAATAAGAATTTCTTCTTAACTGACTTGCCTAGTTAAATAAAGTGTGTGCCTGCCTGCCTGCCTGCATGCCTGCCTGCATGCCTGTCTGTCTGTCTGTCTGTCTGTCTGTCTGTCTGTCTGTCTGTCTGTCTGTCTGTCTGTCTGTCTGTCTGTCTGTCTGTCTGTCTGTCTGTCTGTCTGTCTGTCTGTCTGCGCACATGTCTGCATCTGGTTGTGTGTACAGTATGTGCCTATGTGTGTACAGTATGTGCCTATGTGTGTACTGCATATGAGAGAGAAACATTCTAGAATGGCGACCATTCTGATTTCATCCAAGGTCAGGGTGATTTGGGGTCTGGAAGAGAGATTGAAATAAGACCATCAGAGGAATGTACTGTAAGACATTCTACCATCAGTAACCAGGCATAAATAACAATGTCAAAAGAATTAGACATTTTCCTGTGTTAGCAATTTAAACTCCGCCCAGAGAAATGCTCTGTAGAAGGTCTATGTCCACTCTCATCCAGAAATAACATTCTGTTTCCCAAATGGCATCCTATTCCCTACATAGTGCACTACTTTTGACCAGAGCCCTATGGTTAAAAGTAGTGCACTATATAAGGAAAACGGTGCTGTTTGGGATGCAGACACAGTATTGAATAGTTCAAAGTAAATACATATTTCCAGTTGTGAGTCTGGTGATACTAAAAATGAAGGGCACAGTGTGAGATAGTCCCAAGAAGGTTTGAGTTGTCTACTGGGCCTGGTCTCCCTGAAAAACACCATCAGATTCTCTGACACACACACACACACACACACACACACACACACAGTGTCATATTACGTCTCTCTATGACACTAGAGGGTCTGCTTTGACATCACTGAGCCACAGGAAACCAACTTTCCTACTTTTGGTGAGATACAGCCAGGAGAACCCTCTCACTCACCTGGGCATTAATACGCTCATAACACACAGCCAGGAGAACCCTCTCATTCACCTGGGCTTTAATACGCTCATAACACACAGCCAGGAGAACCCTCTCACTCACCTGGGCATTAATACGCTCATAACACACAGCCAGGAGAACCCTCTCATTCACCTGGGCTTTAATAGGCTCATAACACACAGCCAGGAGAACCCTCTCACTCACCTGGGCTTTAACACGCTCATAACACACAGCCAGGAGAACAGCCAGGAGAACCCTCTCATTCACCTGGGCTTTAATACGCTCATAACACACAGCCAGGAGAACCCTCTCATTCACCTGGGCTTTAATACGCTCATAACACACAGCCAGGAGAACCCTCTCATTCACCTGGGCTTTAAAACGCTCATAACACACAGCCAGGAGAACCATAACATCTCATTCACCTGGGCTTTAACACACAGCCAGGAAACCCTCTCATTCACCTGGGCTTTAATACATAACACACAGCCAGGAGAACCCTCTCATTCACCTGGGCTTTAATACGCTTATAACATACAGCCAGGAGAACCCTCTCATTCACCTGGGCTTTAATACGCTCATAACACACAGCCAGGAGAACCCTCTCATTCACCTGGGCTTTTAATAACACACGCTGGGCATAACACACAGCCAGGAGAACCCTCTCATTCACCTGGGCTTTAATACGCTCATAACACACAGCCAGGAGAACCCTCTCATTCACCTGGGCTTTTACGCTCATAACACACAGCCAGGAGAACCCTCTCATGGGCTTTAAACATAACACACAGCCAGGAGAACCCTCTCATTCACCTGGGCTTTAATACGCTCATAACACACAGCCAGGAGAACCCTCTCACTCACCTGGGCTTTAATACGCTCATAACACACAGCCAGGAGAACCCTCTCACTCACCTGGGCTTTAATACGCTAATAACACACAGCCAGGAGAACCCTCTCACTCACCTGGGCTTTAATACGCTAATAACACACAGCCAGGAGAACCCTCTCACTCACCTGGGCTTTAATACGCTCATAACACACAGCCAGGAGAACCCTCTCACTCACCTGGGCTTTAATACGCTCATAACACACAGCCAGGAGAACCCTCTCATTCACCTGGGCTTTAATACGCTCATAACACACAGCCAGGAGAACCCCAGGACACCTGGATAAGATAAAGTCAGGGGAGATGTCTCTACAGAGTGAGGCACATTGTGGGAGAGTGTCTGCGCTGCCTTTAGTGAGATGCAGTAAGCTGATGGGGTGTAAATGAGATTGTGTGTGTGTGTGTGTGTGTGTGTGTGTGTGTGTGTGTGTGTGTGTGTGTGTGTGTGTGTGTGTGTGTGTGTGTGTGTGTGTGTGTGTGTGTGTGTGTGTGTGTGTGTGTGTGTGTGTGTGTGTGTGTGCGTGCGTGTGTGTGTGTGTGTGTGTGTACTTGCGGTGTATGTATCACTCATAAGATGTAAGGCTTTGTTCTACAATATTAATAAAAAGGGTTCCAAAAGGGGGCTGTTTAATAACAGCTGTTTAAAACAGCCATGTAATAACAGCCTTTTAATAACAGCTGTTTAATAACAGCCATGCATTATCAGCTGTTTAATATAAGCCATGTAATAACAGCCATGCATTATCAGCTGTTTAATAACAGCCATGTAATAACAGCCATGCATTATCAGCTGTTTAATAACAGCCATGTAATAACAGCCATGCATTATCAGCTGTTTAATTACAGCCATGTAATAACAGCCATGCATTATCAGCTGTTTAATATAAGCCATGTAATAACAGCCATGCATTATCAGCTGTTTAATATAAGCCATGTAATAACAGCCATGCATTATCAGCTGTTTAATATAAGCCATGTAATAACAGCCATGCATTATCAGCTTTTTAATATAAGCCATGTAATAACAGCCATGCATTATCAGCTGTTTAATATAAGCCATGTAATAACAGCCTTTTAATAACAGCTGTTTAATAACAGCCATGCATTATCAGCTGTTTAATATAAGCCATGTAATAACAGCCTTTTAATAACAGCTGTTTAATAACAGCCATGCATTATCAGCTGTTTAATAACAGCCATGTAATAACAGCCATGCATTATCAGCTGTTTAATAACAGCCATGTAATAACAGCCTTTTAATAACAGCTGTTTAATAACAGCCATGCATTATCAGTTGTTTAATATAAGCCATGTAATAACAGCATTTTAATAACATCTGTTTAATAACAGCCATGCATTATCAGCTGTTTAATATAAGCCATGTAATAACAGCCATGCATTATCAGCTGTTTAATAACAGCCATGCATTATCAGCTGTTTAATATAAGCCATGTAATAACAGCCATGCATTATCAGCTGTTTAATAACAGCCATGTAATAACAGCCATGCATTATCAGCTGTTTAATAACAGCCATGTAATAACAGCCATGCATTATCAGCTGTTTAATATAAGCCATGTAATAACAGCCATGCATTATCAGCTGTTTAATAACAGCCATGTAATAACAGCCATGCATTATCGGCTGTTTAATAACAGCCATGTAATAACAGCCATGCATTATCAGCTGTTTAATAACAGCCATGTAATAACAGCCTTTTAATAACAGCTGTTTAATAACAGCCATGATTTATCAGCTGTTTAATATAAGCCATGTAATAACAGCCTTTTAATAACAGCTGTTTAATAACAGCCATGCATTATCAGCTGTTTAATATAAGCCATGTAATAACAGCCATGCATTATCAGCTGTTTAATAACAGCCATGTAATAACAGCCATGCATTATCAGCTGTTTAATAACAGCCATGTAATAACAGCCATGCATTATCAGCTGTTTAATAACAGCCATGTAATAACAGCCATGCATTATCAGCTGTTTAATAACAGCCATGTAATAACAGCCATGCATTATCAGCTGTTTAATAACAGCCATGTAATAACAGCCATGCATTATCAGCTGTTTAATAACAGCCATGTAATAACAGCCATGCATTATCAGCTGTTTAATAACAGCCATGTAATAACAGCCTTTTAATAACAGCCTTTTAATAACAGCCATGTAATAACAGCTTTTTAATAACAGCCTTTTAATAACAGCTGTTTAATAACAGCCATGTAATAACAGCCTTTTAATAACAGCTGTTTAATAACAGCCATGATTTATCAGCTGTTTAATACAGCCATGTAATAACAGCCTTTTAATAACAGCTGTTTAATAACAGCCATGCATTATCAGCTGTTTAATAACAGCCATGTAATAACAGCCATGCATTATCAGCTGTTTAATAACAGCCATGTAATAACAGCCATGCATTATCAGCTGTTTAATAACAGCCATGTAATAACAGCCATGCATTATCAGCTGTTTAATAACAGCCATGTAATAACAGCCATGCATTATCAGCTGTTTAATAACAGCCATGTAATAACAGCCATGCATTATCAGCTGTTTAATAACAGCCATGTAATAACAGCCATGCATTATCAGCTGTTTAATAACAGCCATGTAATAACAGCCATGCATTATCAGCTGTTTAATAACAGCCATGTAATAACAGCCATGCATTATCAGCTGTTTAATAACAGCCATGTAATAACAGCCTTTTAATAACAGCCTTTTAATAACAGCCATGTAATAACAGCTTTTTAATAACAGCCTTTTAATAACAGCTGTTTAATAACAGCCATGTAATAACAGCCTTTTAATAACAGCTGTTTAATAACAGCCATGTAATAACAGCTGTTTAATAACAGCCATGTAATAACAGTCATTTAATAACAGCTGTTTAATAACAGCCATGTAATAACAGCTGTTTAATAACAGCCATGTAATAACAGTCATGTAATAACAGCTGTTTAATAACAGCCATGTAATAACAACCTTTTAATAACAGCTGTTTAATAACAGCCTTTTAATAACAGCTGTTTAATAACAGCCATGTAATAACAGCTGTTTAATAACAGCCATGCAATAACAGCTGTTTAATAATATTAAAGATCCCTATTTTCATCTTCTGAAATCCATGATCATGCTCACTGATGAGGAGGGTTTTGCGAAAAGGTATTTCCATAGAATATGCTGCAATCCAAGCCCCCTGCGCGATATGCACTTGTGGAGATCTGAGACGATTTGATTGGTAAAAGCAATGTATGGAAACTTCCCCCTCGCCTATCAGAGGGCACATTGGAGCTATTTCCAAATTACTTTCATCTGTCAAATCCTCTCTGATCTCCATAAGTGCATAGGGCATAGGGTCGATTTGGGTTTAGGCCCTAGTGATCTAGACAAGCAGTTTGGGATTAGGCCCTTGTGATTTAGACAAGCAGTCTGGGTTTAGGCCCTAGTGATCTAGACAAGCAGTTTGGGATTAGGCCCTAGTGATCTAGACAAGCAGTTTGGGTTTAGGCCCTAGTGATCTAGACAAGCAGTTTGGGATTAGGCCCTTGTGATTTAGACAAGCAGTTTGGGTTTAGGCCCTAGTGATCTAGACAAGCAGTTTGGGTTTAGGCCCTAGTGATCTAGACAAGCAGTTTGGGATTAGGCCCTAGTGATCTAGACAAGCAGTTTGGGATTAGGCCCTAGTGATCTAGACAAGCAGTTTGGGATTAGGCCCTTGTGATTTAGACAAGCAGTTTGGGATTAGGCCCTTGTGATTTAGACAAGCAGTTTGGGATTAGGCCCTAGTGATCTAGACAAGCAGTTTGGGATTAGGCCCTAGTGATCTAGACAAGCAGTTTGGGATTAGGCCCTAGTGATCTAGACAAGCAGTTTGGGATTAGGCCCTTGTGATCTAGACAAGCAGTTTGGGATTAGGCCCTTGTGATTTAGAAAAGCAGCTTGATTCTCTTGTCATAACAACACGTGTTGGAATGACAAGCAGCACCTGTGTTTCTAGCCCCTCAGAGTTGTGTGTGTCTTGTGGTGTTTGGTCAAAAAGCAAAAGACACATTTCCAGGGACTTTAAGAAAAATCTGATTATTTTTCTTCAAACTCCCAAATTCAGCCAAGGCTACCCCCCCCCCAATTCACTACAATAACACATAGTAGCACGTTTTTTGTGTTATTTTGTGTTATTGTGTGTGTGTGTGTGTGTGTGTGTGTGTGTGTGTGTGTGTGTGTGTGTGTGTGTGTGTGTACATGCGTGCGTGCCATGCATGTGTAAGGTATACTCTAACCTCTTTCCCCTCTCTCTCTCAGGCGTCTCGTATGACTGGATCAGATGAGGGCGGGGACAGTGGCTGGGATGCATGGGGCACCTGGAGCGACTGCTCACGCACCTGTGGAGGCGGGGCCTCTTACTCTCTACGCAGGTGTCTCAACGGAGGGTCAGTATCACACACACATTCCTGGGGAGGATGGGAGGTTCTATCCTGGGGAGGATAGGAGGTTACATCCTGGGGAGGATGGGAGGTTCTATCCTGGGGAGGATGGGAGATTAGATCCTGGGGAGGATGGGAGGTTACATCCTGGGGAGGATGGGAGGTTAGATCCTGGGGAGGATGAGAGATTAGATCATGGGGAGGATGGGAGGTTACATCCTGGGGAGGATGGGAGGTTAGATCCTGGGGAGGGTGGGAGATTAGATCCTGGGGAGGGTGGGAGGTTAGATCCTGGGGAGGATGGGAGGTTAGATCCTGGGGAGGATGGGAGGTTAGATCCTGGGGAGGATGGGAGGTTAGATCCTGGGGAGGATGAGAGGTTAGATCCTGGGGAGGATGGGAGATTAAATCCTGGGGAGGATGGGAGGTTAGATCCTGATGGGAGGTTAGATCCTGGGGAGGATGGGAGATTCGATCCTGGGGAGGATGGGAGGTTAGATCCTGGGGAGGATGGGAGATTAGATCCTGGGGAGGATGGGAGGTTAGATCCTGATGGGAGGTTAGATCCTGGGGAGGATGGGAGATTCGATCCTGGGGAGGATGGGAGGTTAGATCCTGGGGAGGATGGGAGGTTAGATCCTGGGGAGGATGGGAGGTTAGATCCTGGGGAGGATGGGAGGTTAGATCCTGGGGAGGATGAGAGGTTAGATCCTGGGGAGGATGGGAGGTTAGATCCTGGGGAGGATGAGAGGTTAGATCCTGGGGAGGATGGAAGGTTAAATCCTGGGGAGGATGGGAGGGATCCTGGGGAGGATGGGAGGTTAGATCCTGGGGAGGATGGGAGGTTAGATCCTGGGGAGGATGGGAGGTTAGATCCTGGGGAGGATGGGAGGTTAGATCCTGGGGAGGATGGGAGGTTAGATCCTGGGGAGGATGGGAGGTTAGATCCTGGGGAGGATGGGAGGTTAGATCCTGGGGAGGATGGAAGGTTAAATCCTGTAAATCATTAGATGTTACAGTTTACATTCTCTTTAGAGAGCAACAAGGGTCAACTTTATGGGAGAAGAGCTGCCAGTCATTCACATTATATCCAATCTACGACACATTGCATCCTAATGGTAGTGAGTTTACTCCTGGAACTACACGCAGACGCATACAGACAAACAGAGGAACAGACAGACAAACAGACAGACACACAGACACACGTAGACACACACATCCCTCCTAGCACAACATTGGTATTATTCTCCATTGTTCTGAACACTACTCAACCTGTGCATCACCTTAGTGTTGGGAAATTACTCTCTGCCAGAATCATACCCATGTGGCTCAGTTGGTAGAGCATGACAATGCCAGGGTTGTGGGTTCAATTCCCACGGGTGATCAGTACGAAAAGGTATGGAAATGTATGCACTCACTACTGTAAGTTGTTCTGGACAAGAGCGTCTGCTAAATGACTCAAATATGAAAAGTAAAATGGTTTACAACAGCACAAATATAAAAATACAAATCAAACGATAGAGCTACTAAACAGGGTTAATTGGCAACAGTGATTTTGGAATGAATCATGTATCCATTTATAATAGAAACAGGGAGAAGACAATTACACACACACACAGTATTGACCTTTGGACCGATTCAGGGGAGATTTTATTACCCTGCTCTGTCAAATTGGGATCATCGTTGCTCAATTGAATGTTTCCTGTGTGTTAAGAGTGGTGCTCAGAGGGGTGTAGGGTTACTGATGGGACACAGATGTATATCTTTCCTTTTTAACGTCCCTCTCTTTGGCCTTTCAAAGACATTGACAAGGGTATCTTGTGTTAATGCAATAGGAAGTGGTGTAACTACAATACATATGACTGTTGTTTATCTTACTTTTTGACATAGTTCTGCTACGTCCCAAGTGACACCCGTTTCGCTACGCAGTGCATTCCTTTTTACCAGACTTTGGGCCCTGGTCAAAAGTAGTGCACTATAGATGGGTTAGCTGACAACGTTACGAAAACGATACACACGCTTCAATGGGGCAGAAGTCTGTGTGTTGAGCTAAGAGGTCGTGGGGCCATCTTAGCCCTCGTGGGTCATTTAAGCCCTGAACGATGCCTGACAGGCAGCTTGCCGCACCCCACAGCCAATCGCATGCAAGCAACAACACAGCTAACTTGGCTAGTCTTGTGAGTGAGCTAGCTAGCTAGTTATCTATGCTGGTTGTTAGCTTGCATAATGTATACGTTTATAATTGTAAGGTACACTTCATGTTTTACAGCCTGTCAGGAATGGAGCTCACCCACTGAAAAATATACATTTTATCCACGAAACATGAAGTGTCCCTTATAATTATACATGTACAGTATAAGCTATGCAAGCTAACAACCAGCATAGATAACAAGCTAGCTAGATAGCTAACAAGACTACCTACCTAACTAGCTAGCTCATAATACTAACCAAGTTAGCTGCGTTGTTCCTTGCATGAGATTGGCTGTGGTCTTGGGTGTGCCACACAGCCTGGGAGACAGGGATGCCTGTCAGGCATTGCTCAGGGCTTAAATTCCCCACGAGCACATTGCAGTCAACACAGCAACAGGGCTTCTTGATGAGGTGCTTATTGTGTATGTAGACAAAAAAGGATTTATGTGGTGATAATGAGATACATATTTTATTTATTAATTTGTACTCTCTGGACTTCCTTACGTTTGTTCTTGAAACCATGTCTTGTTTTGACTAATGTCATGTTTATGCTAATATGGCAAAAAAATGACTAGCTAGCTGACCAATAACTGTAATGATGAATTTGAGAGACAAGTGATTATTGTGCAATTGTATTTATGTTTTCAATAAATATTGGATACCAAATATAGTTTACATGTTATCAACAATCTAACATGCTGACCGCACTGCTTGCATTGCGTGCGCTAGCATTGCAAAATAAATGTGCACATACATGTTATTCAGTCATTCATCCAAACTGTTTGCACGCGTCAACAAGCGTCTACGTAGCTAGATGCTGAAATAGAACCTGATTCTATTTTAGATGCATGACGCGCTGCAAGTCCTGCCTCTCCCATCTCCTCATTGGTTTTTAGGAGCATATCCCTACATCGGTGATTGAAAAATGAATGAGGTCCACACTCCAGTGCAGTTGGTTACAGTAATGCACCTTAAAGTTGGTTGCCAACTGCCATAAAAGAGAGATTACTAGAAACTAACTAGGATTCCCCTTTTATCCATGAATTAATTGTTGGAGTAGAAAACACACAATTGTGTGACTCAAAATTGGTCCAAATTATACAAAGATCCAGCAAAAAAAAGGACATTGTACATTTCAGTTAAAATAACAACCCAATGTTTATCTCCCAGGACAAATGATCTAGCATCAGCAAACTAGCTAAATGGGAATTAATGTTTCATATGTGTTTTGAACTGTTCCCAAATTAATATAGTTGGTTCAGAGTGCATTTTGATATTTGAACCTGCGTGTCCTGATCGAGTCTGGTGGGGATAGACAAACTCAACATGCGCATGATGGCGCATGCAGACACATGCGTGGAGCCGTTTGTGTCATCATGTTTGTTTTGCCCCATAGTTGCGCATGCATGGCTTTTGTTTCTAAACAACCAACCTGTCTATAGGGAGTACATACAGTACCTTCAGAAAGTATTCTTAGCATAACAATTATTAGCATAACAAAATATATGGGGGATAATAAAAAATTCCGAGGCTAAATACAAGGAATATCGGTACCGAGTCAGTGTACTGGGTATCAAGTAGTTGGGGTGATTGATCGAGATAATATGTACTTTAAGGATTGGTTAGGTAATTGATTGAAGTACTATGTACATATAGATAGGGTGTAAAAATCTGAAAGTCCAGGTAGCCGTTTAATGAACTATTCATCAGTCTGATGGCTGTTGGGTAGACTTGGTACTCCGGTACCTCTTGCCGTGTAGTAACAGAGAGAACATACTGCAGACACTGAATAGCCCTGTGAGCATGGTGAAGTTATTAATTACACTTTGGATGGTGTATCAATACACCCAATCACTACAAAGATACAGACATCCTTCCTAACTCAGTTGCCAGAGAGGAAGGAAACCGCTCAGGGATTTCACCATGAGGCCAATGGTGACTCTAAAACAGTTACAGAGTTTAATGGCTATCATAGAAGAACACTGAAGATGGATCAACAACATTGTAGTTACTCTACGCTTGTACAGAATAAAAATATTCCAAAATATGCATCCTGTATGCAAAAAGGGAAACACTAAATGAATACTGCAAAAAATGTGGCAAAGCAATTAACTTTCTGTCCTGAATACAAAGTGTTATATTTCGGGCAAATCCAATACAACACATTACTGAGTAACACTCTCCATATTGGCTGCATCATGTTATGGGTATGCTTGTAATTGTAACGCTGTAATCTGCGAGTCGGGAAGCAAGTTCAGGGAGTGAAAACATTTAATTAATAAATGAAACAAACACGTAACACAAACTGTGCACTGACATGAAACAGGAACAGAAACAATGATGACTGGGGAAGGAACCAAAAGGAGTTGCAAATATAGGGCAGTTAATCAAGTAGGTGATGGAGTCCAGGTGAGTGTCATAATGCGCAATTATGCGTTCCGATGGTGACCGGTGTGGGCCATGACGAGCAGACTGGTGACCTAGAGGCCAGAGAGGGAGCACAAGTGACAGTAATTGTTCATGGTAAAGTTTTTCAGGATAAA
Source organism: Oncorhynchus tshawytscha (assembly GCF_018296145.1). Taxonomy (NCBI): domain Eukaryota; kingdom Metazoa; phylum Chordata; class Actinopteri; order Salmoniformes; family Salmonidae; genus Oncorhynchus; species Oncorhynchus tshawytscha. The sequence continues at coordinate 730,953 of NW_024609817.1, forward strand.
AAATAAATGGAATGGAGCTAAGCACAGGCAAAATCCTAGAGGGAAACCTAGTTCAATCTGCTTTCCACTAGACACTGGGAGATGAATTCACCTTTCAGCAGATCCAAATCTACACTGGAGTTTCTTACCAAGAAGACAGAGAATGTTCCAGAGTGACCTAGTTACAGTTTTGACTTAAATCTACTTGAAAATCTATGGCAAGACATGACAATGTGTTGTTTAGCAGTGATCAATGACCAATTTGACAAACCATTTTTAAAAGAATAACAGGTAAAAAAGTATTTTCTCAGGTGTGTGATTACATATGTAGTTTAGATATGTCTGTATTTCATTTTACATACATTTGCAAACATTTCTAAAATCTTTTCACTTTGTCCCTAAGGGTTATTGTGTGTACATGGCTGAGAAAATACATCAATTTAATCAAAATAAGTCAAGGGGTATGAATACCTCCTGAAGGCACTGTATGCACTATATACAGTAGGGAATAGGGTGCCATTTGGGACACAACTTAACTGAATGATAAGTGGCCATATCTGTAGGTATTTAGGGGTTGTTGATGAGATAACAATTATTCCAGTTCACCAATCAGATTATTTTCCCCAAACGTAGTGCACTTTATAGGTAATAGTGTACCATTTGAAACACAGCCTCAGACCTCTGTCCTGACTTCCCTTCATTGATTAAATGAGTGTAGAAGTCTGGAAGTGATTGTGGGCTTGATTTGCCTGCTTCCCCCACAGGGAGATTTACACAGTTATTTGAGCAATATCTCCCATTCCCTGCATCAGCCAACACACCTGCTCGAGCGCACTGGGATTGTGTGTGTGTGTCAGGTGTTAGGGTTAAGCCAGCAGAATAGCTGCCTGTGTAGATGAAGGGGAACATAGAAAGACTGCAGAGAACACCTTAAGTCTACTGTCATCTCTTTCTCCCTGCCCCACTCCAGCTTACTCCAGACATAAAACACACACACAGAGAGAGATACACTCACACACTCACACACACACACACACACACACACACACACACACACACACGCACGCACGCACACACACACACACACACACACACACACACACACACACACACACACACACACACACACACACACACACACACACACACACACACACACACACACACACACACACACACACACACACACACACACACACACACACACACACACACACACACACACACACACAGAGAGAGAGAGATACACAGACAAACTGGGGTAGTGTCTGGCCCCATGTTGCTCTTGGACGTCAGACGCTGTGTGCCCAGCGCCTTGTCTTCTCTAAGGCCCCTCCCCCCAGACTCCTGCTAACTTCATCTGTCCTTATAGAAACATCCAGTGACTGGGAGGAAATATCTGTCTAGGAATATCTGTCTAGACTTGAATTAGAGCAGCACTATTCTTTTCAATCCCGGTCCTGGAGAGCTGCAGGGTATGCAGGCTTTTGTTCCTACCCAGCACTTACACACCTGATAATGCTAGATTTGGTTTACTCTGTTAGACACGCTCCGGGGTGAAGTTTGCCCCTAGGTACAGATCTAGGATCAGTTTACCCTCCCCCTAACCTTAACTAATAGTGGAGAAAACACAACACTGACCCAAGATCAGTGTCAAGGGGCAACTTCACCCTACACCATTAGACACAGTGCTGCCTATCCTTCCTCATGTCTGTGGACTTTTGCTCTCTGTTTGTCCGCTAGAAGACAAATAGCCACCTCATAGACATTCCTAGACCCTGAAAGCATGGTCTACACACAGCCGTGTGTGTGTGTGCTTGTGGCTAAGCGTGCATGTCCGTGTGTGTCCGTGTATGTCTGTATGTATGTGTATGTGCCTGTCTCCAGCCTATACGTATAACCCAGTGTGGATGTGTGATTCATCTCGATGAGGGAAAGCCATTAATTGGTTCGTTAAGACAGAGACATTCCTACTCTGCCTCGGTGCCTGCTTTTCCTTGGAGCAGGCTGAATGGCCATAGTGTGGTCTCCAACTCCCCGTTCACCCTAATGGACGATTAGACTGAAGCTTTTTAACATCCGCTTTGCATCCCAAATGGCATCCTATTCCCAATGTAGTGTACTAATTTTGACCAGGGCCCATAAGGCTCTGGTCGAAAGTAGTGCACTGTGTAGGGAATAGGGTGCCATTTGGGGCATTGCCCCGAACAAATGAGCTGCTACCAGTTTAGACCAATGTTATTCTACCCCCGGGGGTGAGAATGAGAAATGTAACGAAGTGGAAGTTAACACACACTGGGTGATGGGCTGCAGTTATCGTTTCTAACAAGGTGGAACAGATTTTGTAGCGTGTCCATACGGTGTAGGAAGGGGGAGGGAATGGAGTGTTACGCTGTGGTGGATTTCAGACGAGGCAGGAGTTGGTTTTGACAGAGTGAGGTGAACCGATTAGTGTGTGTGTGTGGGAGGGTGTCAGAGTGTGTGTGTGTGTGTGTGTGTGTGTGCGTGTTTGTTGTGTGAGAGAGGTTGATTTGCTTGTTTAAGCCCAGAGGGGGTCCTGAGACGGTCGTTGGCTCGATGAGATCTGATCGTTGGCAGATGAAGCGTGGTTTGGTCTGACAGGTGTGTGTGTGTGTGTGTGTGTGTGTGTGTGTGTGTGTGTCAGAGACAGGCAGCTATAATTCAGGATGAAATGTCTGTCAGTCCCGATTTGACTCCAGCCACGATCCTCCAGACTCACAAAGGTGTAACTCCTGAGCCTTCCCAAGAAACTAACAAAACACCACTGTTGTTGTAGACGTTTCTGTGTAATGGTGCTTTTCTTTGTTACAAAACAGATTTCCCTGAGGGATATTAAGCTATTCTATTATACGTGTTTGATATGGTGTATGTTATATAGCTTTCCCGTCAAAAATAAACCTTTTTATTAACCATCACACTCAAGCCCAAACCATTTCCTTGTTAACCGTTGGTTTCAATTTGTACTAACAATGTTGGTTTGTTATTTTGCTTTGTAGGAACTGTGAAGGCAAGAATATCCGCTACAGAACGTGCAGTAACATGGTAAGTCTAGTCTACGCTATGAAGCCTCAACAGACTACAACAGTCATTTCCAAAGCTTATGAATGTAACACATATAACTTGTTATTAGTCCTATTCCAGTTTATAACTGGTAATATATTGTTATAACTTTTCTATTCCAGCTTATAACTTTGCTGGTAACAGTGAGAAGCACTGGCTCAATATTGTCAGTCGCCAGTGTATTTGACAGTCATGTTCAGCACTGTGGGTGACCTCATGGTAAAATCATACGTTCCATCAATGAATAGAAGAAAACAAGCTCATATCAACATGCCTTCAGTCTATTCTCAGCAGCGGAACCACAGTCGTTCTCACAGCATTTGAATCAAAGATAGACTAGTCTGTACTGTTTCTATTACTCTATTGAGGTGGTTTGTGTCTGGAATGTATTGCAGACGAGCTATGATTTCAATCATGACCAGTGGGATGAGTTCCCAGCATAATATTTAGACCACCGCTCCCGGTGTGAAAGAGATGGATATCAACAAAGCAAGAGAGAGAGAAACACTTGACTTTATGAAGTCCCATCCATGTAGTTCAATGAGAAAGAGAGGGAGGGTGTGTCTGTGTGTGTGTGTCTGTGTGCGTGTGCGTGCGTCTGTCTGTCTGTCTGCCTGCGTGCGTCTGTGCGTCTGTGTGTGTCTGTGCGTGTGTGTGCGTGCGTGTCTGTGTGTGTGTGCGCGTAAAGCAAGGCCTAAGGAGAGACTTAGTAAAGGCTCGCTGTTGGCAAAGAGTTGGGTCTTCCACATGTACAGTGGGGCAAAAAAGTGTTTAGTCAGCCACCAATTGTGCAAGTTCTCCCACTTAAAAAGATGAGAGAGGCCTGTAATTTTCATCATCGGTACACTTCAACTATGACAGACAAAATGAGAAAAAAAAATCCTGAAAATCACATTATAGGATTTTTAATGAATTTATTTGCAAATTATGGTGGAAAATAAGTATTTGGTCAATAACAAAAGTTTATCTCAATACTTTCTTATATACCCTTTGTTGGCAATGACAGAGGTCAAACGTTTTCTGTAAGTCTTCACAAGGTTTTCACCCACTGTTGCTGGTATTTTGGCCCATTCCTCCATGCAGATCTCCTCTAGAGCAGTGATGTTTTGGGGCTGTTGCTGGGCAACACGGACTTTCAACTCCCTCCAAAGATTTTCTATGGGGTTGAGATCTGGAGACTGGCTAGGCCACTCCAGGACCTTGAAATGCTTCTTACGAAGCCACAACTTCGTTGCCCGGGAGGTGTGTTTGGGATCATTGTCATGCTGAAAGACCCAACCACGTTTCGTCTTCAATGCCCTTGCTGATGGAAGGAGGTTTTCACTCAAAATCTCACGATACATGGCCCCATTCATTCTTTCCTTTACACGGATCAGTCGTCCTGGTCCCTTTGCAGAAAAACAGCCCCAAAGCATGATGTTTCCACCCCCATGCTTCACAGTAGGTATGGTGTTCTTTGGATGCAACTCAGCATTCTTTGTCCTCCAAACACAACGAGTTGAGTTTTGACCAAAAGTTATATTTTGGTTTCATCTGACCATATGACATTCTCCCAATCTTCTTCTGGATCATCCAAATGCTCTCTAGCAAACTTCAGACGGGCCTGGACATGTAGTGGCTTAAGCAGGGGGACACGTCTGGCACTGCAGGATTTGAGTCCCTGGCGGCATAGTGTGTTACTGATGGTAGGCTTTGTTACTTTGGTCCCAGCTCTCTGCAGGTCATTCACTAGGTCCCCCCGTGTGGTTCTGGGATTTTTGCTCACCGTTCTTGTGATCATTTTGATCCCAATGGGTAAGATCTTGAGTGGAGCCCCAGATCGAGGGAGATTATCAGTGGTCTTGTATGTCTTCCATTTCCTAATAATTGCTCCCACAGTTGATTTCTTCAAACCAAGCTGCTTACCTATTGCAGATGCAATCTTCCCAGCCTGGTGCAGGTCTACAATTTTGTTTCTGGTGTTCTTTGACAGCTCTTTGGTCTTGGCCATAGTGGAGTTTGGAGTGTGACTGTTTGAGGTTGTGGACAGGTGTCTTTTTTACTGACAACAAGTTCAAACAGGTGCCATTAATACAGGCAACGAGTGGAGGACAGAGGAGCCTCTTAAAGAAGAAGTTACAGGTCTGTGAGAGCCAGAAATATTGCTTGTTTGTAGGTGACCAAATACTTATTTTCCACCATAATTTGCAAATAAATAAATTTAAAATCCTACAATGTGATTTTCTGGACATTTTTTCTCATTTTGTCTGTCATTGTTGAAGTGTACCTATGATGAAAATTACAGGCCTCTCTCATCTTTTTAAGTGGGAGAACTTGCACAATTGGTGGCTGACTAAATACTTTTTTGCCCCACTGTAAGCTGTTATCTCTTCTGTTTGTTCCCTCTGCCGAGCCATCTTATCCTTCTCTATCTTCCTTTTCTTTCCTCTCCTCCCTTCTTCCCCAGGACTGTCCCGTCGAGTCGGGAGACTTCCGAGCCCAGCAGTGCTCCGCCCACAATGACATCAGGTACCAGGGAATGGTATACGAGTGGATTCCCGTGCCCTATGAACCCTCGGCTGCGTGCGCCCTGCGGTGCCAGGCGCGGGGGAGGAGCCTAACAGTGGAGCTGGCACCTAAGGTTCTAGACGGAACACGTTGCCGGGCCGACGCCCTGGATATGTGCATCAGTGGGGTCTGTCAGGTGAGATACTGACTGATTGTTTGGATGGATATTATGAAGCACTTTTCCAGATGCTCAAAGTCAGGGCCGTCCACAGACCTTTCAGGGGGCATTTTTTTCTGCAACAAGACAAACTCATCATCACAAATTGTAAGCAAGCTAGTTACAGTATCTCCTAAAGACATGATTGACATGGGGAAAATAGGATGGGCTATCAGCTGATCATTGATGTTGGTGATCGATGTAAATCTGCTAGTTAGCTCGCTCCATTTATTTTCCTGATTGTTTGATATCTTTCTGCCTCTCTCTCTGCTGCCTATCAGCCAACCAGACGCAATATTGATGATGATGTAAGCTAAATCAAATGTTATGCTGCTGTTGAAGTACTGTTGTATTTAAACTAGGTAGATAGACAGACACTCGACCGGTGACCGTATCTCTCAACCGGGCTTGTAATCTCAGTACAGGGCAGACTGGGAATAGGGGGGGGAATTATACCACCACCCAAAATGACACTTAGGAGACTGGAAGGGCAAAGGGCATGTTCTCTACACAGGTAAGGCCCTATCTGTGCCTGATCAAAGTACGAGGGAAACTCGTATATTATTACAATATGATGATATTATAGTAATATCTTGTATAATAAGGACTGGATTTATATAGCACTTTTCCATGTGCTCATAGCACTTTAGATTGCATGGGGAGGGAAAGACACCTCATCCACCACCAATGTGTCACCCACCTGGACTGTGTCAGGGCAGCCATTGTGGTTCCAGAAAGTTAATCAGCCATGTCAATGACAGATCAGGGGACACGATGTACAATATGACACGATACAATCAAATGGCTCAAGACTGGATCACTGCTTGAAGTATTTGTTTTTTCTTTGTGGGCCACAGTAAAGACTACATGAATATTTACAAACTATTACAGTGAAAAACAGTCTGAGAACTTCTGATCTTCTGCAATATTTCTCAATAATCGTTGTTCTTGAACAATCGTACTGTATTTCCTCTTTGTGAATCCACATGGCAGCTGCTGTAGCAAAGGCTGATCTAAAACCACATGTCAGAAATAGGAAGTTCCTAAAAAATGATCTTAAACATGGAAAATATTTCTCCTCTCCATGTTGCATGTCAGAAGCTCTGGGTTCTAGTTTTAGGCTAGAAGTGATTGTTTTAGGAACCACAGACTGATGATCAATGTTGCCATATCCTCTTCTCTGGATAGGTGCTTTATTAAAACGTCTGTCTGAGGCTGTATAACTGGAGGAAGGGGAGAGAGAGAGAGAGAGAAGTAGAGAGACAGAAAACTGGAGGTGTGAGGAAGGAGGGAGAGAGAGAGAGAGAGAAGTAGAGAGATAGAGAACTGGAGGTGTGAGGAAGGAGGGAGAGAGAGAGGGAGAGGAAGTGTGACAGGAGGAGGGAGAGAGAGAATAGAAAGAGAAGTGGAGGTACGACGGGAGGAAGGAGAGAGAGAATAGAAAGAGAAGTGGAGGTACGGCAGGAGGAAGGAGAGAGAGAATAGAAAGAGAAGTGGAGGTACGATGGGAGGAAGGAGAGAGAGAATAGAAAGAGAAGTGGAGGTACGATGGGAGGAAGGAGAGAGAGAATAGAAAGAGAAGTGGAGGTACGATGGGAGGAAGGAGAGAGAGAATAGAAAGAGAAGTGGAGGTACGATGGGAGGAAGGAGAGAGAGAATAGAAAGAGAAATGGAGGTACGATGGGAGGAAGGAGAGAGAGAATAGAAAGAGAAGTGGAGGTACGATGGTAGGAAGGAGATAGAGAATAGAAAGAGAAGTGGAGGTACGATGGTAGGAAGGAGAGAGAGAATAGAAAGAGAAGTGGAGGTACGATGGTAGGAAGGAGAGAGAGAATAGAAAGAGAAGTGGAGGTACGGCAGGAGGAAGGAGAGACAGAGAGAATAGAGAGGGCGAAAGACCGAGAGAGATGCAGAAGGTACGACAGGAGGAAAGAGAGAGAGACACAGAAAGTACAGCAGGAGGAAGTAGAGAGAGACACACAGAAGGTACGACAGGAGGAAGGAGAGAGAGAGAGAGAGACACAGAAGGTACGACACTTGTTTCAGAAAGACAGATTCCCCACATCATATGCTGTAGTGCACTAGAACACAGTGCTAGACTAGGTCTGCATCCCAAATGGTACCCTATCCCCTGTATAGTACACTCCTTTTGACCAGAACCCTATGTGCTCTAGTCAAAAGCACTGCACTATATCATAGGGAATAGAGTGCTATTTGGGACCTGTAGCAGTTCTAGGCCAGAGAGGAATGCACACTGTTGTGTGTCTAGCCAAGCGGAAATTCACCTATCCACTTCATCCATTAAGGAAGTAGACCCTCTTTATGCAAATCCTTAAAAGTACACTCATACAGTGCCAGGCCATGATAACTTAACAGGGAACGAGGGACATTACTTAGTCCCACAAGGCATTAACTTGTTACTGATACTTCTCTAAGTATCCTGTATATCAGCAAGCTACAGTACGAAGCTGTCTTCATGGGACCATGACAAAGTGCTTGTTCAACCCAAATAGAACCTCCATGTTATACTACCCATAGACATTCTCAAGTGTGTGTGTGTGTGTGTGTGTGTGTGTGTGTGTGTGTGTGTGTGTGTGTGTGTGTGTGTGTGTGTGTGTGTGTGTGTGTGTGTGTGTGTGTGTGTGTGTGTGTGTGTGTGTGTGTGTGTGAGACAAGGAGCTGCGATGTCAAGATCTGTCTTTTTCTGACCATGTTCTGTGCTTGAAGTCAAATAGCTCTGCACGGTACTTCATGGATTCTGCCCTCTAAGTGGTGTGTATATAATGGGTATAAGGAGTGTTTGTGTTTACTGGGACTGCTGGCCAGGTAAGTCATATTGGGTTTGTTATGCTGGCTGCTATTCCCACAGAGTCTGGAGCACAAACTCTGTTCTTCACCATTTCAAGACAAATATGCCATCTAAATACAACATTACATATACAGACATCAGTGTTGGATACCATGTAAAACATGTGAGTTTGGTTCCCCAAACCCCACGCCTCATCCTCTAAACCAGAGGGCGAGGAAACATAACCCATTTTCAATGTGGCCCTCTGGACCTCGGTGCAAAATGAGCTTGACACACCTGCTCTAAACCAATGTCTCCCAAGCCGTTCCTCCAGACCTCCAACAGTTCCACCAGATTTCACTACTTAAAGGTTTGACGATTAGCTGACTAGTTGAATCAGGTGTGCTGGTGCTGGAATAGCACCAATATGTCGTGGCTGTGGTCCACGAGGAACCGATGACTCTGACGTTGAGCTGTGAACATTGGCATTATGTCTTATGTAGATGGTACATTCCTGTACTGGGCTAACAACAGTGACCGATCAAGACACACTGTACATTACATAGCCAGTATCACCCTTAAACATGTACTTTATGCTATTACTGTATCATCTGAAAGAGAGAACTCTTTGAGTTAGTGAAAGTGGGCTGGAAAGTGAGCTGCGTTCAGGGGATCTACGTGTTTGAGAGGGTGAGCTGTAAAGTGAGCTGCGTTCAGGTGATCTATGTGTTTGAGAGGGTGAGCTGTAAAGTGAGCTGCGTTCAGGTGATCTACGTGTTTGAGAGGGTGAGCTGGAAAGTGAGCTGCGTTCAGGTGATCAGGTGATGAGCTGACAGGTGATCTATGTGTTTGAGAGGGTGAGCTGGAAAGTTCAGGTGATCTGTGAGCTGTAAAGTGAGCTGCGTTCAGGTGATCTACGTGTTTGAGAGGGTGAGCTGTAAAGTGAGCTGCGTTCAGGTGATCTATGTGTTTGTGAGCTGTAAAGTGAGCTGAGCGTGTTTGAGAGGGTGAGCTGTAAAGTGAGCTGCGTTCAGGGATCTATGTGTTTGAGAGGGTGAGCTGTAAAGTGAGCTGCGTTCAGGTGATCTATGTGTTTGAGAGGGTGAGCTGTAAAGTGAGCTGCGTTCAGGGGATCTATGTGTTTGAGAGGGTGAGCTGTAAAGTGAGCTGCGTTCAGGGATCTACGTGTTTGAGAGGGTGAGCTGTAAAGTGAGCTGCGTTCAGGGATCTACGTGTTTGAGAGGGTGAGCTGTAAAGTGAGCTGCGTTCAGGGGATCTATGTGTTTGAGAGGGTTACGTGTTTGAGAGGGTGAGCTGTAAAGTGAGCTGCGTTCAGGTGATCTATGTGTTTGAGAGGGTGAGCTGGAAGCAGATGTTAGTTAGTAATAGTTAACTAACACATTCACTTTATTGGATTATTTTCGCACTTCTTGGGACTTGGGAGCATTTTTCATGTAGATGATACATTCTTAATTCATTGATTTATTGACTGAGTTTATTTTTGACAGTTGAAAATGAATATAAAGCCGCTTCAGTAGGAAAGAACATTACATACATTCAAATAAAGGATGAAGCATAAACACAATGAAACCTCCTGGGTTAACAACGCAGACAGAGGAATACCTACCCTTCAGCAGACAGATGAATACCTACCCATCAGCAGACAGATGAATACCTACCCTTCAGCAGACAGATGAATACCTACCCATCAGCAGACAGATGAATACCTACCCTTCAGCAGACAGATGAATACCTACCCTTCAGCAGACAGATGAATACCTACCCTTCAGCAGACAGATGAATACCTACCCTTCAGCAGACAGATGAATACCTACCCTTCAGCAGACAGAGGAATACCTACCCTTCAGCAGACCCTTCAGCAGACAGAGGAATACCTACCTACCCTTCAGCAGACAGAGGAATACCTACCCTTCAGCAGACAGGAATACCTACCCTTCAGCAGACAGATGAATACCTACCCTTCAGCAGACAGATGAATACCTACCCTTCAGCAGACAGATGAATACCTACCCTTCAGCAGACAGATGAATACCTACCCTTCAGCAGACAGATGAATACCTACCCTTCAGCAGACAGATGAATACCTACCCTTCAGACAGACAGATGAATACCTACCCTTCAGCAGACAGATGAATACCTACCCTTCAGCAGACAGATGAATACCTACCCTTCAGCAGACAGATGAATACCTACCCTTCAGCAGACAGAGACAGACAGATGAATACCTACCCTTCAGCAGACAGATGAATACCTACCCTTCAGCAGACAGATGAATACCTACCCTTCAGCAGACAGATGAATACCTACCCTTCAGCAGACACCCTTCAGCAGACAGATGAATACCTACCCTTCAGCAGACAGATGAATACCTACCCTTCAGCAGACAGATGAATACCTACCCTTCAGCAGACAGATGAATACCTACCCTTCAGCAGACAGATGAATACCTACCCTTCAGCAGACAGATGAATACCTACCCTTCAGCAGACAGATGAATACCTACCCTTCAGCAGACAGATGAATACCTACCCTTCAGCAGACAGATGAATACCTACCCTTCAGCAGACAGATGAATACCTACCCTTCAGCAGACAGATGAATACCTACCCTTCAGCAGACAGATGAATACCTACCCTTCAGCAGACAGATGAATACCTACCCTTCAGCAGACAGATGAATACCTACCCTTCAGCAGACAGATGAATACCTACCCTTCAGCAGACAGATGAATACCTACCCTTCAGCAGACAGATGAATACCTACCCTTCAGCAGACAGATGAATACCTACCCTTCAGCAGACAGATGAATACCTACCCTTCAGCAGACAGATGAATACCTACCCTTCAGCAGACAGATGAATACCTACCCTTCAGCAGACAGATGAATACCTACCCTTCAGCAGACAGATGAATACCTACCCTTCAGCAGACAGATGAATACCTACCCTTCAGCAGACAGATGAATACCTACCCTTCAGCAGACAGATGAATACAGACAGATACCTACCCTTCAGCAGACAGATGAATACCTACCCTTCAGCAGACAGATGAATACCTACCCTTAATACCTACCCTTCAGCAGACAGATGAATACCTACCCTTCAGCAGACAGATGAATACCTACCCTTCAGCAGACAGATGAATACCTACCCTTCAGCAGACAGATGAATACCTACCCTTCAGCAGACAGATGAATCACCTACCCCTTCAGCAGACAGATGAATACCTACCCTTCAGACAGACAGATGAATACCTACCCTTCAGCAGACAGATGAATACCTACCCTTCAGCAGACAGATGAATACCTACCCTTCAGCAGACAGATGAAACCTACCTACCCTTCAGCAGACAGATGAATACCTACCCTTCAGCAGACAGATGAATACCTACCCTTCAGCAGACAGATGAATACCTACCCTTCAGCAGACAGATGAATACCTACCCTTCAGCAGACAGATGAATACCTACCCTTCAGCAGACAGATGAATACCTACCCTTCAGCAGACAGATGAATACCTACCCTTCAGCAGACAGATGAATACCTACCCTTCAGCAGACAGATGAATACCTACCCTTCAGCAGACAGATGAATACCTACCCTTCAGCAGACAGATGAATACCTACCCTTCAGCAGACAGATGAATACCTACCCTTCAGCAGACAGATGAATACCTACCCTTCAGCAGACAGATGAATACCTACCCTTCAGCAGACAGATGAATACCTACCCTTCAGCAGACAGATGAATACCTACCCTTCAGCAGACAGATGAATACCTACCTTCAGCAGACAGATGAATACCTACCCTTCAGACAGATGAATACCTACCCTTCAGCAGATGAATACCTACCCTTCAGCAGACAGATGAATACCTACCCTTCAGCAGACAGAGAATACCTACCCTTCAGCAGACAGATGAATACCTACCCTTCAGCAGACAGATGAATACCTACCCTTCAGCAGACAGAATCAGCAGACAGATGACCTACCCTTCAGCAGACAGATGAATACCTACCCTTCAGCAGACAGATGAATACCTACCCTTCAGCAGACAGATGAATACCTACCCTTCAGCAGACAGATGAATACCTACCCTTCAGCAGACAGATGAATACCTACCCTTCAGCAGACAGATGAATACCTACCCTTCAGCAGACAGATGAATACCTACCCTTCAGCAGACAGATGAATACCTACCCTTCAGCAGACAGATGAATACCTACCCTTCAGCAGACAGATGAATACCTACCCTTCAGCAGACAGATGAATACCTACCCTTCAGCAGACAGATGAATACCTACCCTTCAGCAGACAGATGAATACCTACCCTTCAGCAGACAGATGAACCTACCAGCAGACCCTTCAGCAGACAGATGAATACCTACCCTTCAGCAGACAGATGAATACCTACCCTTCAGCAGACAGATGAATACCTGAACCCTTCAGCAGACAGAGGAATACCTACCCTTCAGCAGACAGAGGAATACCTACCCTTCAGCAGACAGATGAATACCTACCCTTCAGCAGACAGATTAATACCTACCCTTCAGCAGACAGATTAATTCCTACCCTTCAGCAGACAGATGAAGACCTACCCTTCAGCAGACAGCAGCGGGTTCGCTGCCTTGGCATCACAGCTTACACATAATATGATTCTATTAGGATAATTTATACTAGCGATTGCCATTTCAGATAAAAAGGGGTTATTATTATTATTTTTGCTTTGCATGTCACTTCTTTAAAACAGATGTATGGCTTGGCCACATACTGCTTATTTTGGAAACTTTGAGGATCTTTGAAGAATGGGCTAAATTGATTATTTGTTCCTCCAAAAATATGAATAGATTGTTCAGAAAAGAAACTAAGAAAAAACAGGACAAAAACAATAACTACAACCGGAACATTTCTTTCCTCATGGAAAGTATAATGCCAGTAATGTTCATTGTGCACAACAACCCCAATCCCAGGTTTGTGGACCTAGGTCGTTAAACTCTTTTTATGCACTGATGTTCAGACAGCAACCTCTGCATTTAAACACTCTCTCAATAAATGTACACCACTTTGGCTGTAGCAACGTTCCATAAAGGTTGAAATGCAATAGAAAGAGACAGGTTGATATTGAGCTCTCGCAGACCTAATGGAATAGAAACACAGACTGTATAATCAGGAAGATGATGGATTGAGTTTATGTAGTGTTTTCCTTCATGCTGTGAAATGTTTAACTTGATATTCCAGAGGTGGGTAATGCATATATCAATCTAATGATGGAATCAATTAATTTATAGATGTCAATAATATAGCCTACAGTGGTGACAGTCCCTTCTTTATTTACATACATTACTATGTCTCTCTCTCTTTCTCTCTCTGTCTTTGTTTCTCTGTCTCTCTCTTTCTCTCTCTCTCTGTCTCTCTCTCTTTCTCTCTCTTTCGCTCTCTCTCGCTCTGTCTCTCTCTCCATGTCTGTCTGTCTCTCTGTCTCTGTCTCTCTCTCTGTTTCTTTCTCTGGCTCTCTCTCTGTCTCTCTGTTTCTCTTTCTGGCTCTCTCTCTCTCTGTCTCTCTGTCTCTCTCTGTCATGCAAAGAAACATAGAGGGGTTTCATATGAGCTGGGCCTTCCATAGGCCGTCCACACAGCTGGTACACATTTCACTGCTATCTGAAATCCATCACACAACCTTCAAACATACAGTAGGCACTGTACAGTAGTCTACCTAGTTCTGAGTCACAACCAATTCCAACTGGGTGTCTAATTCTGGGCTGTGGTTGGAACTACTGTTTTGTCTATATAGAGGGGTCAAAACTTGGTCTTAGTCACATGCTGAGGTGAATCTGAAAGGCAAGTGAAAGTTCCAGTAGCGATGAGAACATGGTGTAGAAGGCTGTGAGGAATAGAACAGACAGCAGGCTGAAATAGAACAGGGTTTAACACGTGACAGAATGGGGCCAGTCCTCTACCTTCCAATGTTTATTTATTAATGATGAGAGCATGGATGGAGCGTTGAGCTGGGAAAATAAACTGAATTCCTGAAAGGAGAAGCGTGTGTGTGTGTGTGTGGGGGGGGTACAGTGTGTCCATCTCACTCTCACTTTTCCTATACCTCTCTTGTAACCACCCTCCACTCTCTGTCCCTCTGCCTCCGTTCATCCCCTCTCTATCCAATTCAAATGTTATTGTTCACATACACATGTTTAGCAGATGTTATTGTGGTTGTAGAGAAATGCTAAACCAAATCCCCCTCTCTCTTTCTCACCTCTCCATCCATATTTGTGTTGGCAGGAGGTGGGATGTGACAGACAGCTGGGCAGCGGTGCCAGGGAAGACAACTGTGGTGTGTGTGCCGGCGACGGTTCTACTTGTCGGCTGGTCCGGGGCCAGGCGCTGCCTCACGTCTCACCGGAAGAACGTAGGTACACAACAAGCTCGGCAATGCCTGAAACAATCTACTCTTCCCTCTCTAAGCTGACCTTCTACCCTGTATCAATACCTTTACACACAGAGGTTGTGAACACACTCTCTGTTGAAAACACATTATCGTCTCTCTCCCTTGTCCGCCTATGGCCCTAGGTAAACACAATCTCACTTCATCTCACTCCCCCAACCAGGTTTACAACTGCTGTGAAAATACACTCTAGTCTCCCTAGCTCTCATCTTCTTCCAGGCCCATGTAAATATCCCTCACCAACAAGGTTCACAATGCTTGTTCAAATACACTCTTTCTCCCTCTTTTCTCTGGCCATCAATATAGTATCGCCCCCAATGGCCCTCAATCCCTCAAGTCCTGAGCCCTGTCTCAGGTCTGGTCTGGGTTAGTTTTCTGTCTCAGGTCTGGTCTGGGTTTGTGTTCTGTCCCAGGTCTATTTTGGGTTAGTGTTCTGGCATGGGTTAGTGTTCTGTCTCCAGTCTAGCCTGGGTTAGTGTTCTGTCACAGGTCTGGCCTGGGTTAGTGTTCTGTCCCAGGTCTAGCCTGGGTTAGTGTTCTGTGTCAGGTCTTGCCTGGGTTAGTGTTCTGTCCTATGTCTGGTCTGGGTCAGTGTTCTGTCCCAGGTCTGGTCTGGGTCAGTGTTCTATTCCAGGTCTGGTCTGGGTTAGTGTTCTGTCCCAGGTCTGGTCTGGGTTAGTGTTCTGTCTCAGGTCTAGCCTGGGTTAGTGTTCTGTCTCAGGTCTAGTCTGGGTTACTGTTCTGCCCTATGTCTGGTCTGGGTCAGTGTTCTGTCCCAGGTCTGGTCTGGGTTAGTGTTCTGTACCAGGTCTGGTCTGGGTTAGTGTTCTGTCCCAGGTCTGGTCTGGGTTACTGTTCTGCCCTATGTCTGGTCTGGGTTAGTGTTCTGTCCCAGGTCTGGTCTGGGTTACTGTTCTGTCCTATGTCTGGTCTATGTCTGGTCTCTGGGTTAGTGTTCTGTCCCAGGTCTGGTCTGGGTTAAGTGTTCTGTCCCAGGTCTGGCCTGGGTTAGTGTTCTGTCCCAGGTCTGGTCTGGGTTAGTGTTCTGTCCCAGGTCTGGTCTGGGTTAATGTTCTGTCCCAGGTCTGGTCTGGGTTAATGTTCTGTCCCAGGTCTGGTCTGGGTTAATGTTCTGTCCCAGGTCTGGTCTGGGTTAATGTTCTGTCCCAGGTCTGGTCTGGGTTAGTGTTCTGTCCCAGGTCTGGTCTGGGTTAGTGTTCTGTCCCAGGTCTGGTCTGGGTTAGTGTTCTGTCCCAGGTTTGGTCTGGGTTAATGTTCTGTCCAAGGTCTGGCCTTGGTTAATGATCTGTCTTGGTGTTAATAAGTGTTATGGCCCACACAGTTTATTTATCAAAGCTGGGATACTACTATGCCATCTGGCTTAGACTGTCCACAGGTGGAGCTATCCAGTGTAAGCTTCAAAATGGAGGCATTTTTTGTGTGTGGGCTTTTCATAAAATGTTATGTGTGGAGATTAAAATCATGACTGCATTTTGTCTATCACTATTATGTTTTTTCTCACGTGATAACTGCATCCTGGTTTGCTTGGAGGTGGTTAGGGACATTAAATACCATAAAATAGCTATGTCTTTACTAGAAAAATGTGTGGTTTGTGAATTAAATTAAATTGTTGCATTCCAGTCTGCCAAGCACTGGTTACTGTAAACAGGACTGCGTTCCATGTTTCAAAGAGTTGAGAAATGTTGACTTGAAGGTCGGCCTTTTCCTGATAAAGGTCGGCCTTTTCCTGTTGTTGGCTATTGTAGTCAGCTTCATGGAATACACTACAGGAGTATTTTAGGTCTTGGTGAAATCAAACCTTGAAAAGGTTTCGATTCATTTTGGAATGAGGCATATGGCTGGATCTACACAATAGATGGCATGGGACATCTCAACATTACTACTTTTGAGGTGTAAAAAACATCTGACAAACTAACATTTTGTTAAGATGCTCTTGGTAATTTCCCGTACAGCTTAGCATTTCCACGTCTTTAAAGGTTAATTAAGTAGATATTGTCACCAAAATTATTTGCATACTCAATTTATTGGCCTTCCAGCTGGGGTATTGTATCACATTCCTCAAATGAACATGGTTTGGCATGCGCTGGACAGTGGAAATTAACATGGTTTGGCATGCGCTGGACAGTGGAAATTAACATGGTTTGGCATGCGCTGGACAGTGGAAATGAACACGGTTTGGCATGCGCTGGAGAGTGGAAATGAACACGGTTTGGCATGCGCTGGAGAGGGAAATGAACATGGTTTGGCATGCGCTGGAAGTGGAAATGAACATGGTTTGGCATGCGCTGGACAGTGGAAATGAACATGGTTTGGCATGCGCTGGACAGTTGAACATGGTTTGGCATGCGCTGGACAGTGGAAATGAACATGGTTTGGCATGCGCTGGACAGTGGAAATGAACATGGTTTGGCATGCGCTGGAGAGTGGAAATGAACATGGTTTGGCATGCGCTGGACAGTGGAAATGAACATGGTTTGGCATGCGCTGGAGAGTGGAAATGAACATGGTTTGGCATGCGCTGGAGAGTGGAAATGAACATGGTTTGACATGCGCTGCATGCGCTGAACAGTGGAAATGAACATGGTTTGGCATGCGCTGGAGAGTGGAAATGAACATGGTTTGGCATGCGCTGGAGAGTGGAAATGAACATGGTTTGGCATGCGCTGGAGAGTGGAAATGAACATGGTTTGGCATGCGCTGGAGAGTGGAAATGAACATGGTTTGGCATGCGCTGGAGAGTGGAAATGAACATGGTTTGGCATGCGCTGAGAGGAAATGAACATGGTTTGGCAAGTGGAAATGAACATGGTTTGGCATGCGCTGGAGAGTGGAAATTAACATGGTTTGGCATGCGCTGGAGAGTGGAAATGAACATGGTTTGGCATGCGCTGGAGAGTGGAAATGAACATGATTTGGCATGCGCTGGAGAGTGGAAATGAACATGGTTTGGCATGCGCTGGAGAGTGGAAATGAACATGGCTCGCTCCCTCAAAAAGCCTTGCTATTAGAAATAACAAGTGACCATCAAGTGACCATGTAAATATTTAGATCAGTCTTTTAATTGTTGGTGGGTGTTTACAGTATCTGTCACATACCTATAGCACTGGCCAATGGGCATTTGGTCAAGCAGTAGTGTCTGGTCTATGGCACTGCATCCCAGTGCTAGAGGCATCACTACAGACCCTGGTTTGATCCCGGGCTGTATCACAACCAGCCATGATTGGTAGTCCCATAGGCCGGTGCACAATTGGCCCAGCATCGTCCGGGTTAGGGTTTGGCCAGGGTAGGCCGTCATTGTAAAATAAGAATTTGTTATTATCTGACTTGCCTAGTTAAATAAAGGTGAAATAAAAATACAAAAATAAGTTGGTGTGTACAGTACATTTAGTTGAATTAGCAGCGATAGTGCAGCCGAAACGCGTCAGTTTTTAAACTGTGTTCCCATTGAACATGCCATAGAAATAAAGGTATTTTAATGAATTATATGAAGAGTGCCCTGATCCTCCTTTCTTTTTGATTCTAACAGTGACATTGGGTTTGTACTGTACAGTACAGCTGTCATGCCTGGGATTATTCAGCATATTTAGGAGGGAAAACACTGCATTCTATTGAACTTCGGCATAGTATTTACAGTTTACCTCTAAATAAAATGTCTATCAATTTTAGATACCCAAGACATGTTATCAGGGTTAGTAGTTTTCTATCTATTTTAATATGGATGTCCAAGACATATTATCAGGGTTAGTAGTTTCTATCTATTTTAATATGGATGTCCAAGACATATTATCAGGGTTAGTAGTTTCTATCTATTTTAATATGGATGTCCAAGACATGTTATCAGGGTTAGTAGTTTCTATCTATTTTAATATGGATGTCCAAGACATATTATCAGGGTTAGTAGTTTCTATCTATTTTAATATGGATGTCCAAGACATGTTATCAGGGTTAGATGTTTTCCTGACAATGTGACTTGACCAAAAATAATAGATCATTACTAGGTCCTGGTTGACCCCATTAGACCATTACTAGGTCCTGGCTGACCCCATTAGACCATTACTAGGTCCTGGCTGACCCCATTAGACCATTACTAGGTCCTGGCTGACCCCATTAGACCATTACTAGGCCCCGGCTGACCCCATTAGACCATTACTAGGTCCTGGATGACCCCATTAGACCATTACTAGGCCCCGGCTGACCCCATTAGACAATTACTAGGCCCTGGCTGACCCCATTAGACCATTACTAGGTCCTGGCTGACCCCATTAGACCATTACTAGGTCCTGGCTGACCCCATTAGACCATTACTAGGTCCCGGCTGACCCCATTAGACCATTACTAGGCCCCGGCTGACCCCATTAGACCATTACTAGGCCCTGGCTGACCCCATTAGACCATTACTAGGTCCTGGCTGACCCCATTAGACCATTACTAGGTCCTGGCTGACCCCATTAGACCATTACTAGGTCCTAACCCTAGTTGTGTTTGATCGTGTCAAACCCCAGCCATAACTGTCCATATATAATATTATTATTACCATGAGCCACAGTATCAGTATGTCTATACTGTCTAGAAACCTTCTGTCCTCTACTAGCTACTACCAGCACAAGGCTGTCTTTGTAGCTGCCCACTAATATGGATGAAGCTGAGCCTTATGCAGTGGAAAGAGACATTTATATTGTTGTTGGACAGCGCCAGTCGTCAGCATTCGCTCTGCCTGGGTCTGCCAGTCGCACTTAAGTCACTTCTCCTCTTCCAAGAATTCCCCCTCGCTCGGAACAAAGAGCTCAAACAGTTGGAGTCCGAGTTCCCGACAAAGAAGTACTGGGACTTTTGTTTCGACGGGCAGAGTTAGACGTTTTCACAGCATCGTGCTTGTTCCTTTTAAGAGACTGTTTGACCAAATCTCAGGGTAACTCAATCCAAGCGCGTTATGTTCTCTCTAATAAAGAGCGTCTCGCCAATAATTCACGGTGGGTCACAGTGACATGTAGGCTACCTCCAGGTCCCATTGAGAAGCTGGCAGAGGAGAGCAGAGCACTCCGACAGTCATCAGATTGTTGGGGAGGCTCTACTGTTTCTCCCTTTCTTTCCCTTTATACTCTCTCTCTCTCGTTATACTCTCTATTTATACTCTCTCTCTCTTTATACTCTCTTTATACTCTCTCTTTATACTCTCTCTCTCTCTTTATACTCTCTCTCTCTCTTTATACTCTCTCTTTATACTCTCTCTCTCTTTATACTCTCTTTATACTCTCTCTCTTTATACTCTCTCTCTCTTTATACTCTCTCTCTTTATACTCTCTCTCTCTTTATACTCTCTCTCTCTTTATACTCTCTCTCTCTCTTTATCTCTTTATACTCTCTTTATCTCTCTCTTTATATCTCTCTCTCTTTATCTTTATACTCTCTCTCTTTATACTCTCTCTCTTTATACTCTCTCTCTCTCTTTATACTCTCTCTCTCTCTTTATACTCTCTTTATACTCTCTCTTTATACTCTCTCTCTCTCTTTATACTCTCTCTCTCTCGTTATACTCTCTATTTATACTCTCTCTCTCTTTATAGTCTCTCTCTCTTTATAGTCTCTCTCTCTTTATACTCTCTCTCTTTATACTCTCTCTCTCTCTCTTTATAGTCTCTCTCTCTTTATACTCTCTCTCTCTTTATACTCTCTTTATACTCTCTCTCTCTCTTCTTTATACTCTCTCTCTCTTTATACTCTCTCTCTTTATACTCTCTATTTATACTCTCTCTCTCTTTATACTCTCTCTCTCTCTCTCTCTCTTTATACTCTCTCTCTCTTTATACTCTCTCTCTCTCTTTATTCTACTCTCTTCTTTTATTTATTCTCTCTCTTTATACTCTCTCTCTCTTTATCTCTCTTTATACTCTCTCTCTCTTTTAGTCTCTCTCTTTATACTCTCTCTCTTTATACTCTCTCTTTATACTCTCTCTCTCTCTCTCTTTATACTCTCTCTCTCTCTTTATACTCTCTCTCTCTTTATATCTCTTTATACTCTTTCTCTCTTTATCTCTCTCTCTTTATACTCTCTCTCTCTTTATATCTCTCTCTCTCTCTCTCTTCTTTATACTCTCTCTCTTTATACTCTCTCTCTTTATACTCTCTCTAGTCTCTCTCTTTATACTCTCTCTTTCTTTATACTCTCTCTCTTTATACTCTCTCTCTTTATAGTCTCTCTCTCTTTATACTCTCTCTCTCTTTATAGTCTCTCTCTTTATACTTTATACTCTCTCTCTTTATACTTTATAGTCTCTCTCTCTTTATACTCTCTCTCTTTATAGTCTCTCTCTCTTTATAGTCTCTCTCTTTATACTCTCTCTCTTTATACTCTCTCTCTCTTTATAGTCTCTCTTTATACTCTCTCTCTTTATACTCTCTCTCTTTATACTCTCTCTCTCTTTATACTCTCTCTCTTTATACTCTCTCTCTCTTTATAGTCTCTCTCTCTTTATACTCTCTCTCTTTATAGTCTCTCTCTCTTTATACTCTCTCTCTTTATACTCTCTCTCTCTTTATACTCTCTCTCTCTTTATCTCTCTCTTTATAGTCTCTCTCTCTTTATACTCTCTCTCTCTTTATACTCTCTCTCTCTTTATACTCTCTCTCTCTTTATACTCTCTCTCTCTTTATACTCTCTCTCTCTTTATACTCTCTCTCTTTATCTCTCTCTTTATACTCTCTCTCTCTTTATACTCTCTCTCTTTATACTCTCTCTCTTTTATCTCTCTCTCTCTTTATACTCTCTCTCTTTATACTCTCTCTTTATACTCTCTCTCTTTATACTCTCTCTCTTTATACTCTCTCTTTATACTCTCTCTTTATACTCTCTCTCTCTTTATACTCTCTCTCGCTTTATACTCTCTCTCTCTTTATACTCTCTCTCTTTATACTCTCTCTCTACTCTCTCTCTTTCTTTATACTCTCTCTCTTTATACTCTCTCTCTTTATAGTCTCTCTCTCTTTATACTCTCTCTCTTTATACTCTCTATACTCTCTCTCTCTCTATACTCTCTCTCTTTATACTCTCTCTCTCTCTTTATACTCTCTCTCTTTATACTCTCTCTCTTTATACTCTCTCTCTCTTTATATTTTCTCTCTCTTTAGTCTCTCTCTCTTTATACTCTCTCTCTTTATACTCTCTCTCTCTTTATACTCCCTACTCTTTAAACTCTCTCTCTTTATAGTCTCTCTCTTTAAACTCTCTTTATAGTCTCTCTCTTTATACTCTCTCTCTTTAAACTCTCTCTCTTTATACTCTCTCTCTTTATACTCTCTCTCTCTTTATACTCCCTACTCTTTAAACTCTCTCTCTTTATACTCTCTCTCTCTACCCCTCCATCTCTCTCCCCATCAACTTCCTCTTCCTCTCTAGTAGTTTGGACGCTACAGGCCCTTATTTTGCTGGATGATGATCCATGGCACCCGGGACTAAGGACTCTTGGCCTGTTTGTGGAGGTGTGTGTGAAGGTGTATATGTGTGTAGGAACGCATGCGTATGTACGTGTGAACTTGCTTGCAAGAGTATATGTGTTTTTGCGAGCTGTGTGTGTGTGTGTGTGTGTGGTGTGTGTGTGTGTGTGTGTGTGTGTGTGTGTGTGTGTGTGTGTGTGTGTGTGTGTGTGTGTGTGTGTGTGTGTGTGTGTGTGTGTGTGTGTGTGTGTGTGTGTGTGTCTGGGCTCTGGACTCGGGATAGAGTCATTCTCTCTCCTCTTTATTAATCTACTGTTAAAGCCCTTAATGAGGAACTGGCAGTGCTGCTTCATTCCTCACAGCTCACTCTGCACACTCACTGCATCAGCATTCCCAACCAAAGGAAAATGTCTAAATATTCAGAGAGCGTTTCCACTCTGATTCGGACATTGATTTTGTTTCCTTTGAGATTTTGGTGTATCTCTACTGAGCACTGGAGAACTAAACCTCAGAGCAACACTATGAGTCTGAGTGGAATGTAATATTCCCCAGTGAGACACACACACACACACACACACACACATGACATGGCACGTTAGTTTATTGTGATACTTTATTTCTGATTGTGAATAGTGTGTATCAGTCGTTGTGTCTGGAATATGCTTTAAGCCAAAGCACCAGTGTCAGAAGAACTCCAATGTATTGGCGAGTCGATGAAAGATCAGTCTAAACCAAGCTCATAACAGAGTACATCCATGTTTCACTGTTCACTCATTTGTCATTTCAGACAATTGTACAAACTCAGAAAAAGTGGAATGGACATTTCATTACCATAATAAAATCGGAGACTTACCGATTCTCTTTCCATATATAATTACTTTGGTGAGAGTCCAGCGGTGCTTAATTGTTAAAAGGAGTGTCCCAGTACTATGTCCCAAATGGCACCCTATTCCCTATGTAGTGCACTACTTTAGACCAGGGCCCATAGAGCTTTGATAAATAGCAGTCCACTATGTAGGGAATAGGGTACCATTTGGGATGTAGTTCTAGTGCTGCCAGAGGGAAAAATAGATTTCTCAAACAGCGGAAAATAGCATTAGCACTCCACTTGTCTATAAACCTCTCGCCTCGTTAGAACAGAAGACTCGCCCCTCTCAGCCACAGGCTTGGAGAAAAACTATGAAAAAGGCAAGTGTCTGAAAAGGCAGCACTTTAGCAGGAGAACACATTTGGCACGGGTTCAACTGCAATGAAAGAGGTCTATCGTACGCTTATCAGGCTGGGTATTGAGGTGTGTGTGTATGTGTGTGTGTGTGTGTGTGTGTGTGTGTGTGTGTGTGTGTGTGTGTTTGTATGTATATTTTTAGCTGTACATGACATTAAACGCTGTGACATTTTAGGAGACATGTGGATGTGCTCACTACTACATCACTGCAGCACACTAAATCATTCGTAAAGTATTCAGACCCATTCCGTTTTCCACATTTTGTTATGTTACAGCCTAAAATGGATTAAATAAAAATGTACGCACATCAATCTACGCACATTACCCCATAATAACAAAGTGAAAACAGATTTTTAGACAAAATAGGATGACGAGGAGGCGCAGTGATGAATCTGACAATGAGGTCTGACAGTTTACCTCTCTCTCTCTCCTTTTCTCTCTCTCTCTTTCTCTCGCTCTCTCTGTCGCTCTCTCTCTTCTTTGTCTCTCTCTTTCTCTTGCTCTCTCTCTCTTTCTCTCTCTCTCTTTCTCTCTCGCTCTCTCTTTCTCTCTCTCTTCATCTCCCTCTCCCTCTCTTTCTCCCTCTCCCTCTCTGCCCTGTGCCCCAGTCATGTGACTTCCAGATGGTGAAGATGACCCAGAGTGATGTAACCCTCCCCCTTCATCACCATCCTCCCTCCCCCTCCTCATCACCCACAGGCACTGCACCCATTCCCCCCTTCATCACCATCCTCCCTCCCCCTCCCCATCACCCTCAGGCACTGCACCCAATTCCCCTCCCCTTCATCACCATCCTCCCTCCCCTCCCCATCACCCTCAGGCACTGCACCCATTCCCCCTGTTCCCTGTCATCACCATCCTCCCTCTCCATCACCGTCAGGCACTGCACCCATTCCCCCTTCATCACCATCCTCCCTCCCCCTTCCCATCACCCTCAGGCACTGCACCCAATTCCCCCTCTCCCCCTTCATCACCATCCTCCCTCCCCATCACCCTCAGGCACTGCACCCAATTCCCCTCTCCCCCCTCTCCCTAAAAAACAGAGAGAACTTATTTACATACGTTTTCAGACCCTTTGCTATCAGCTCAGGTGCATCCTGTTTCCATTGATCATCCTTGAAATGTTTCTACAACTTAATTGGAGTCCACCTGTGGTCAATTCAATTGTTTGGACATGATTTGGAAAGGCACACACCTGGCTATATAAGGTCCCACAGTGGACAGTGCATGTCAGAGCAAAAAACAAGATTGAACTCTTTGGCCTGAATGCCAAGTGTAACATCTGGATTAAACCTGATACCATCCCCATGGTTTTTCAGCAGCAGAAACTGGGAGACTAGTCAGGATTGAGGGCAAGATGAACAGAGCAAAGTAAAGACAGATCCCTATTGAAAACCTGCTCCAGAGCACTCAGGACCTCAGACTGGGATGAAGGTTCACCTTCCAACAGGACAAGACCCTAAGCACATAGCCAAGACAACGCAGGAGTGGCTTCGGGACAAGTCTCTGAATGTCCTTGAGTGGCCCAGCCAGAGCCTGGACTTGAACTCAAACAAAAATCTCTGGAGGGACATCCAACCTGACAGAGCTTGAGAGGATCTACAGAGAAGAATGGGAGAAACTCCCCAAATACAGGTGTGCCAAGCTTGTAGCGTCATACCCAAGAAGACTGGCAGTTGTATTTGCTACCAAAGGGGCTTTAACAAAGTACTGAGTAAAGGGTCTGAATAATTATGTAAATGTGATATTTGTGATATATTTGTTATAAATTAGCAAAAATGTCTAAAAAACAGTTTTTGCTTTGTCATTATGATGTATTGTGTGTAGATTGATGAGGTTTAAAAAACCCATTTTAGAATAAGGCTGTAATGTAACAAAATACGTTAAGGGGTCTGAATACTTCCCGAATGCACTGTATATACTGCTGTATTTAATGATTGGTTCACAGCATGGGTTATATGTGTGCACCACACAAACACACACACTGTGTTGTATGTATCAAGAGTCTCATAGTAGGAATGCAGATTCAGGATCAGTTTTGCCTTGTAGATCAGAATGAATAATATTACATGGCGAGGAGGGACCTGATCTTAGACCATCACTCCAACTCCTACTGAAACGCTTGATACATAAGGATCCAAGTCGATGGGAGTGTTCTTTTAGCGATAACACTGCTCTTTTTAACCCCTGTCACTATTACAGGTTGACGTTCACTGTCATGAATATTGCTCTGGGCGCAAAACTGAGCGACTTCCACGAGATGCAAAGTTAAAATTGGCTATATCGTAAAAATGTATTAAAACAACAATGTGCTTTTTGGTCTTCATTTAAGGTTGGTTTAGGCATTAGAGTTAGCGGTATGGTTATGGTTATGGTTAAAATCGGATTTTATGACTTTGTGGCTTAGTGACCACTCTGCAGAGCTGCCTCCGGTACGTGAGTCATCCCAATAAATGCCAATCTGCGTCGAGTACGTGGGGGTTGAGTACAGGGAGAAAGAGTGGGGAGAACCGGGGAGTACGGGGGGTTGAGTACAGGGAGAAAGAGTGGGGAGAACCAGGGGGAGGACGGGGGGTTGAGTACAGGGAGAAAGAGTGGGGAGAACCCGGGAGTACGGGGGGTTGAGTACAGGGAGAAAGAGTGGGGAGAACCGGGAACGGGGGGTTGAGTACAGGGAGAAAGAGTGGGGAGAACCGGGGAGTACGGGGGGTTGAGTACAGGGAGAAAGAGTGGGGAGAACCGGGGAGGGACGGGGGGTTGAGTACAGGGAGAAAGAGTGGGGATAACCGGGGAGTACGGGGGGTTGAGTACAGGGAGAAAGAGTGGGGAGAACCGGGAGTACGGGGGGTTGAGTACAGGGAGAAAGAGTGGGGAGAACCGGGAGTACGGAGGGGTTGAGTACAGGGAGAAAGAGTGGGGAGAACCGGGAGTACGGGGGTTGAGTACAGGGCGAAAGAGTGGGGAGAACCGGGAGTACGGAGGGGTTGAGTACAGGGAGAATGTGTGGGGAGAACCGGGAGTACGGGGGGTTGAGTACAGGGAGAAAGAGTGGGGAGAACCAGGGAGTACGGAGGGGTTGAGTACAGGGAGAATGTGTGGGGAGAACCGGGAGGAAAGTTTCACACACACATTCACATTATTTACCTGTGAGAGGTTTACAGTATAGAGACACTGGATGAGGCTTGGAGGGGGGTGTTAACGTGACTGTCACAAGGTATTTCTACAGTAGATATCAGATGTTATCACCTGGTTGGAGGGGGGGGGGTGTTAACGTGACTGTCACAAGGTGTTTCTACAGTAGATATCAGATGTTATCACCTGGTTGGAGGGGGGGGGGTGACTGTTAACGTAGACTGTCACAAGGTGTTAACGTTTCTACAGTAGATATCAGATGTTATCACCTGGTTGGAGGGGGTGTTAACGTGACTGTCACAAGGTGTTTCTACAGTAGATATCAGATGTTATCACCTGGTTGGGGGGGGGGGGTGTTAACGTGACTGTCACAAGGTGTTTCTACAGTAGATATCAGATGTTATCACCTGGTTGGAGGGGGGTGTTAACGTGACTGTCACAAGGTGTTTCTACAGTAGATATCAGATGTTATCACCTGGTTTGGGGGGGGTGTTAACGTGACTGTCACAGGGTGTTTCTACAGTAGATATGGGATGTTATCACCTGGTTGGAGGGGGGGTTGTTAACGTGACTGTCAGAAGGTGTTTCCACAGTAGATATCAGATGTTATCACCTGGTTGGAGGGGACGTGGGGGTGTTAAAGTGACTGTCACACAAGGTGTTTCTACAGTAGATATCAGATGTTATCACCTGGTTGGAGGGGAGGGGGTGTTAACGTGACTGTCACAAGGTGTTTCTACAGTAGATATCAGATGTTATCACCTGGTTGACTGAGGTGTTTCTACAGTAGGATCAGATGTTATCACCTGGGAGGGGGTGTTAACGTGACTGTCACAAGGTGTTTCTACAGTAGATATCAGATGTTATCACCTGGTTGGAGGGGGGTGTTAACGTGACTGTCACAAGGTGTTTCTACAGTAGATATCAGATGTTATCACCTGGTTGGAGGGGGGAGGGGGGTGTTAACGTGACTGTCACAAGGTGTTTCTACAGTAGATATCAGATGTTATCACCTGGTTGGAGGGGGAGGGGGGTGTTAACGTGACTGTCACAAGGTGTTTCTACAGTAGATATCAGATGTTATCACCTGGTTGGAGGTGGAGGGGGTTGTTAACGTGACTGTCACAAGGTGTTTCTACAGTAGATATCAGATGTTATCACCTGGTTGGAGGGGGAGGGGGTGTTAACGTGACTGTCACAAGGTGTTTCTACAGTAGATATCAGATGTTATCACCTGGTTGGAGGGGGGGGACTGTCACAAGGGGGGTGTTAACGTGACTGTCACAAGGTGTTTCTACAGTAGATATCAGATGTTATCACCTGGTTGGAGGGGGTGGGGGAGGTGGGGTGTTAACGTGACTGTCACAGGGTGTTTCTACAGTAGATATCAGATGTTATCACCTGGTTGGAGGGGAGGGGGTGTTAACGTGACTGTCACAAGGTGTTTCTACAGTAGATATCAGATGTTATCACCTGGTTGGAGGGGGGAGTGGGGGTGTTAATCAGTGACTGTCACTGGTTGAGTCACAAGGTGTTTCTACAGTAGATATCAGATGTTATCACCTGGTTGGAGGGGAGGGGGTGTTAACGTGACTGTCACAAGGTGTTTCTACAGTAGATATCAGATGTTATCACCTGGTTGGAGGGGGTGTTAACGTGACTGTCACAAGGTGTTTCTACAGTAGATATCAGATGTTATCACCTGGTTGGAGGGGAGGGGTTGTTAACGTGACTGTCACAAGGTGTTTCTACAGTAGATATCAGATGTTATCACCTGGTTGACTGAGGTGTTTCTACAGTAGGGACCTGGGGGGTGTTAACGTGACTGTCACAAGGTGTTTCTACAGTAGATATCAGATGTTATCACCTGGTTGGAGGGGGAGGGGGTGTTAACGTGACTGTCACAAGGTGTTTCTACAGTAGATATCAGATGTTATCACCTGGTTGGAGGGGGTGTTAACGTGACTGTCACAGGTGTTTCTACAGTAGATACAGATGTTATCACCTGGTTGGAGAGTGTTAACGTGACTGTCACAAGGTGTTTCTACAGTAGATATCAGATGTTATCACCTGGTTGGAGGGGGGACTGGGGGTGTTAACGTGACTGTCACAAGGTGTTTAAACAGAAATTTCACAGTAGATATCAGATGTTATCACCTGGTTGGAGGGTGAGGGGGTGTTAACGTGACTGTCACAAGGTGTTTCTACAGTAGATATCAGATGTTATCACCTGGTTGGAGGGGGGGGTGTTAACGTGACTGTCACAAGGTGTTTCACAGATATCAGATGTTATCACCTGGTTGGAGGGGAGGGGGTGTTAACGTGACTGTCACAGGTGTTTCTACAGTAGATATCAGATGTTATCACACTGGTTGATGACCTGGGGAGGGGGTGTTAACGTGACTGTCACAGGTGTTTCTACAGTGTTATCACCTGGTTGGAGGGGGTGGGGACTGGGGTGTTTCTCAGTGACAGTAGATATCAGATGTTATCACCTGGTTTATCTCTCCACTGGAAAACTAAACCTCAGAGTCTGAGTAGAAAGTGATATGCCCCAGTGACACACACACACACACACACGTGTAAACAGAAATACACACACACACACACACACACACACACACACACGTGTGAACACAAATACACATATATACACACACAAACCCTTCTTGCCTAATCTCACATTTGACTGCTGTAGGAGGTCATACTATATTGGACACATATTCTACTGTACTATATTCTACTGTACTATATTCTACTGTACTATATTCTACTGTACTATATTCTACTGTACACTGTTGTTGTTCTGTTTTCACATTAACACATTTAGAATTGGCACATTACAGACTTCAGAGGGAGAAATACATTTTTCCTCTCTGGTTACTAAACTCCAATTCCATGTTGTTCCTTGGAAGAACATTCCTTGTCACAGTCTTGGCCTACGTCCCAAATGGCACCCCATTCCTGTATAGTACACTACATTTGACCAGGGCCCCTAGGCTGTCACTTGGGACTCTGACCATGCTTTTACCGTCCAACGGTCACTCCAGGTTTTTCAACACTGCTACTTCTCGAGATACATCACAGATACATTATTTCATTCCACTTTGAAACAAAATAGTTTCGACACAGTTCTATTTGACCTCATAAAATTTGTTGTCATATATATTTTTTACATGGACTGAATGCTTAATCGGTGTCTGGAAGTGTTTCAACACACTTTCCTTTGGCCTCACCAACCCCCTTCATTGATAAGACACGGAAGGTCAGTATGATCTGCCAACTGAAGTAGAACTCCTACACGCTGGCTGTGTCCCAAAAGGGCACCTTATTCCCTACATGACAGAGCCCTATGGGGTCCCAGTCAAAGGTAGTGCACTATATAGGGAATAGGGTACCATTTAGGACCGGCCCAACTTTATTTACTGATGTTCATGTTCATGGTGAGATCTGAAGCCAAAAGGAGTTCATTGTACAAATCAACTGAAACAGGGAGGAAACAGTCGCGCCAGCTCGATAATAAGAACAGGAAAAGATTGCTTCATTTGTTTACCCTAAAAGGGAAAAGAAACCTGCAGACTGCTCTTTCTCCTATCACTTACAAGCTTTTTAATTTTCTCCCTTTATTAAAGCTGACGTGTCAGCCTCTTGGCTTTCAGCAAAAGCTCTGACGAAGAGGAAGACACGTCAGCTTTAATAAAATAAGTGATACGAGGAAGAGCTAAGTGTCTTTGCTTTAAAGTCGTCCCATTATTCCCACACTGCAACAGGAACTCAGGCGTGAGAGTGCTATCTAACCAACAGCTTAGTGGACTATTGTTACACTCAGAAATGTGTCGTGTTGAGAGACCATCTATTAATTACGTCTGTATCTGCTATATCTATTTCCAGATTAACTAAGCGTGTATTTTTTTAGGACATTTGGTGTATTGTATTCTAAGACTGTCTTGTGTATTCTGAGGACATTTTATGTGATGACATTTTTTGTATTGTGGAGACATTTCTGTGTATTGTGCTGACATTTTAAGTATACTGTGGCAATTGTATGTATTCAGGAATTTGTTGAGATTTGGGTTATTGTGGAGACATTTTGGCATTTGTTGAGTAGTCTAAATAAAATCTACTTTGTCCTACAGCTGTGAAGACAGTGCTGGAAGTCCCCTTGGGAAGCAGGAGTTTGAGAGTCAGCTCCAAGGGACCTGATGTCATAGGTGAGTACTTCACTGTTCAAGGGGCTGTCCAACCTACACACACACACACAAACAACCACACACACTTTCTCTTGGTCTCGCTTTCTCTCTAAACATCTGGGCTAACAAATGTTCTACTGGCTGCTGATCAGTGCTAGTGATTTATAGAGGAAGTCATCACGTTATGTCTAACTCTGCCCAGCACTGTGAGAATCACATACCACACTGACAACGAGCCACTCTGATATGTGCACACACACACACGCACACACACACACACACACACACACACACACACACACACACACACACACACACACACACACACACACACACACACACACACACACACACACGTCACACACACACACGTCATGCTTTGCCATTCAAGAATGTTCAGAGATTCCAGAGTGTTCCAATGAGGTTCTAAAAAGCAGTGCTGAGAGAGACAGAGTTCTCTCCTCTCCTCTCTGTTGGCTTGTGTTGGGAGCTCATGCATTTCAGATTTATGGGATGTATTTCCTATGTGTGAGTGCG